>NC_133364.1:15942995-16041768 GCF_049309525.1 Garra rufa | reverse complement strand
AAATGAAATATAATAAAATTAATTAATTAATTAAAATAAAATAAATAAAAACTAAAACAAATTAACATAAAATGAAACAAAATCAAATAAATTTAAACAAAATAAAATAAAAATAAATAAACAAAAAATAACAAAATTACCTAAATAAAACAAAGAAATAAAATAAATAAAAATAAAATAAATAAAATGAAGTAAAAAAAATGAAAAGAATTAAATATAATAAAATAAAAACTAAAATAAAAAACATAAAATTAAATAAAACAAATTATGAAATAAAATAAAAACCTGATTAATAACTTTTAACTTTACTTTTCTAGATATAATTACCCCAAACCCTCAAAATATAAAATACCACAAAATTAATCAAATAAATAAAAAAATAATAACATAAAAAAGAGAATAAAATAAAAACCTGATTAAAAACTCTTAACTTTACTTTTCCAGTTACCCCCAAACCATCATATACAATACCACAAAATGAATAAAATAAGTAAATAAATAAACAGAATAAATAAATAATTAATAACACAAAATAAAATAAAAACCTGATTAAAAACTCTTGACTTTACTTTTCTAGGTATAATTCCCCCCAAACCCTCAAATTATAAAATACCACAAAATTAATAAAACAAATAAAAGCATTACAAAAATAGTACGTTTGTATTTTTTTCCTCTTAAAAAAATACTCGTGCACACGCACATCACGCCGCAGTGGGCGGGGCCACGTAATGGCGTCACAGGACAGGCATCTCAAATGACTGTAGTTCATTCTCCGACTTCCGTGTTCTTTCACTACTACCATCAACCAACCGGCCGACGCAAGAGATCCAGAATGTCTCATCAAACCGGCATCCAAGGTAAAATCCTTTACGAAATTTTGTCGTCAACTCAAATAAACCAGACGGAATTTACTGCGTCGCAATAACGCGTGTTTGTTTATTTGGCGCTTGTTTGTAAATAGAAAAACCTGTTGTGGTCGTCGCTGAGACTGAATCACCTTAAAGAGTTTTATTGCGCGCTTGCAGTAAACAAAACCAGAGCCAGACAGTGAATCTGTGTCAAGTGTACTCTGCCTTTTGTTGCACTAATATGGTCATGCAAATAGACTCCGATTGGTCTTTCACTATCAGCAGTATGTTTTCAGACTGGAGTTGAGGATTAGTCAGGAAGGCAGCAGGTCTCAAAGGTCCAGCTCTAATAACCTTGTCACCTTTATTCAAAGATGTTGCTAGGCATTATGCAATAGACATCTGTTTACATTGAGCTTTTACTGCAGTGGCGTTGTGTTACCATGACAACAAGTGTATGAATCAATGCAGTCAAGCTGAAGTTTTAATTAAGGATCACCTTATTGCAAAGAATTTCAAAGAACATACTCCAGGAATGGACTGCAGTCTTCATACTGTCCCTAACAATGCCTCTTTAGATTCCTCACTTTGGTTCATCAGCCAAATTTCAATTCCGTTGTCCAGAGATGGTCAGCTTTGTTTCGCATCAGAATAAATGGTCTCATTGTGTCCTGTTCTCGCCCTGTGCTTTCTCTTCTCAGCCACCGGGGAAGTGAAAGAAATCTTTGCGAAGGCCCGGAATGGAGAATATCGCCTCATCAAAGTAGTGATTGAAAATGGTGAGATGACTGGTTTACACGTCAGAGTATAAACTACTTTTTAAAATAACCCTACTGTAAATAATCAATATTGAGAAAAACAGCACAATTGTCTGTGTATTTGTTCTCTAATGACAGAAAAATGTAAATGTAGAACCTTATTATATTTTGCTTAATGCAACACAATCTCTTAATTCTTAATTATTTTTAGCAACAAATTACATTCACAAGTCAAGAATGCAATACAAAACCCATGTGTTACTTTGTGTAACACTGTTATTAATGTAAACTTTAAAACACTTTCAAACATGAAAATACAAAACAAGAAAATTATTAGTGTTTTTTTTATTTCTTTTTTTATATGTTCACTTTGTATTGTTTTTTCAGGGTTATTAAAGTTAACTAAAACTAAAACCATAAACAATTTTTGAAATAAAATACATTTTAGCTGTAAAGTTAAACATAAACATTTTATTTCAGTTTTTAAGGCAACATTTATAATTTTCATTTAGTTTATCTTGATGAAACTAAAACTGAAAACTAAAAATAATGAAAACTATTTAGATGTAAAAACAAAATACTATAACTTTAACTAAAACATAAAAAAAATCAAAATATGAATAAGGTAATATTATCTAATAAATTAAAAATGTCATTTATTTGTAATTAATTTAATATATATAATAAATAATTCAAAAAAAATCTAATTTTCTCAAATACTAAATTTTCTGGAATTTTTTGTTGTGTATTTGACTGAACTAAATACAATAAAGAAATTACAAAATATTAAAAATCACAAGATTACTATAATTTTAACTATGAAGGGAAAAAAATAAAAATGTCTGTTAATTAAAACTAATATTATAAAAAAATATATAAATATCATTTGTTTTTTGATTCATTTAATAATTTATACATACTAAAATATAACTTTAACTAAAAAAAATTCTCACAGTTTTGTATTAGACTGAACTATATACTGCCGCTCATATGTTTGGGATCAGTAAGATGTTTAATTTAAAATGTAAAATAACTGTTTTCTATGTGAATATATTTTAAAATGCAATTTATTCCTGTGATACAAAGCTACATTTTCAGCATCATTACTCCAGTCTTCAGTGTCACATGATCCTTCAGAAATGATTCTAATATCCTGATTTATTATCAGTGTTGAAATAGAAAGGTTTTCTACTGTTCAAAAGTTTGGGGTCAGTACATTTTTATTCTTTCTTTATTTTAAAGAAATTAATACTTGTATTTACCAAGGATGTGTTAAATTAATAAAAAGTGATAGCATAGATTTACATTGTTAAAAAAGATTTCTATTTTGAATAAATGCTGTTCTTGAACTTATTATTCATTAATGAATCCTGAAAAAAAAAAATTCTCTCTACTGCTAAATAATGTTCTTTAATTTTTTATTTTGTAATTGACTGAACTAAATACAATAAAACATAAAAAATTGTCCATGTGTGGCCAAAGAATCATATCACACTTTCCTTTCTTCCTTATGTTCCTGCAGAGAAGTTAGTTCTTGGCGGAAATAAACGAGCTGCCAAGAAATGGGACCAGGAATGGGACAGCTGTGTTCTCCCTCTTGTGGAGGATGACATGCCCTCATACCTTCTCTACAGGTTGGATACCACCAACAATCAGGGTTATGAGTGGATCTTTCTAGCCTGGTCTCCGGATCACTCTCCAGTGAGTTTGTTTGCATTCTGTGCTGTCATCTTTCTGCTTTTCTGTATGAGATCAGAGGAAATCATGAGATGACATTGCTCAGTGCATTTTAATCCATCCACTCCATATATAGTATCCCTGGTTTAAAGCTCTTTAAAATATCTGCTCACCAGTTAAGCCTGTCCACAATAAAACAGCCTACAATAAGAGGTTTTGTAGTACTATGTGGATATGATCGTCAACTATATTGTTCCATTGTCATAACAAGTGAGTACAAATAACTGTGGAGATCCCCTGTAATGTGATCTTTTACTAAAAGTTAAACAAAATAGAGTTTGACGTTAATCTACTTTCACTTTTTTTTTTTTAATGAAAAGCATGGGTGACCTGATGCAGAAAACAGACAGTTGTGGTTCTGTGCTACAAATTTGCAATTCTAATTTTCTCCCTCAATGTTCAACAACCAGAGGGAGACTAGAATGGCTAGAGTCCCAGTCGCACCCAAATCAGTCACTCTTTCACGCCGATCTAAAGCCAGCTCGAATTGCTCAAACTGAGAGCTTTCCTGTAACAAAACTACTTTGAAATCAAAATCCAAAAATTCATATCACCCAAGTATTTTCATTTTCTAAAAAAAGGAATCTACTTCAAGCCATACAGGATTTTGCTTACGACACATTACAACACATTTTGCTCAATATTAGCTTCTACAGTGAATGGGTGCCATCAGAGTCATCAAAATAATCCACAAGTAATCCATACAACTCCAGTCTATCAGTTAATGTCTTATGAAGTGAAAAGCTGCATGATTGTAATGAATAAATCATCATAAAGGCATTTGGAGGCATGTGCATTACTTGTGGATAATTGTGATGTTTTTATCAGCTGTTTTGACTTTTGAATTCTACCGGCACCCATTCACTGCAGCTTATCCATTGGTGAGCATGCTGCCTCAATTAAGAAATAAACTCATCTTGGATGACCAAAAGGTGAATACATTTTTATTAACTATTTATTAGTAGTATTAGTATTACCATGATTATATGAGAATATATGTGAACCTGGACCACAAAACCAGTCATAAGGTTAAATTTTACAAAATGTATACATCATATGAATACTCAATAAATAAGCTTTCTATTGATGTATGGTTTGTTAGGATTGGACAATATTTGGTCGAGATACATCTATTTGAAAATCAGGAATCTGAGGGTGCAAAAAAATCTAAATACTGAGAAAATCACCTTTAAAGTTGTCCAAATTAGGTTCTTAACAATGCATATTACTAATCAAATTTACATTTTGATAGGTTTACAGTAGGAATTTTACAAAAAATCTTAATGTAACATGATCTTTACTTAATTTCCTAATGATTTTTGGCATAAAAGAAAAATCAATAATTTTGACAACATACTATGTATTTTTGGCTATTGCTACAAGTATACCCCAGCGACTTAAGACTGGTTTTGTGGTCCAGGGTCACATATAACAATTTATATTACTTTAAATATAATGAAAAAAAATGTTATACAATGCCATTAAAAAGTTTTGATCAGTAAGATTTTTTTATGTTTTTAATGCAGTCTCTTCTGCTCATTAATGCTGTATTTATTTGATCAAAAATACAGAACAATGCAATATCGAGAAATATTATTGCAATTTCTAATATTGGTTACCTATTTTAATATACTTTAAAATATTATTTATTTCTCTGACGCAGCGCTGAACTTTCATCAGCTATCACGCCAGTCTTCAGTGATCCTTCAGAAATCATTCTAATATGCTGATATATTATCAATATTGAAAACAGTTGTGCTGTTTAATATTTTTTTATAACCTCTGATACTTTTTTATCTGATTCTTTGATGGAAAAAAGTTAAAAAGACCAGCATTTATTCAAAATAGAAATATTTTCTAACAACTTAAGTCTTTCCTGTCACTTTTTATACATTTATCACATCCTTGCTGAATAAAAGTATTCATTTCTTACAAAAAATTCAGAAAACTTTTGAACAGTAGTGTATAATTGTAACAACATTTCTAAAAAGTATCACAGGTTCCAAAAAATATTTTGCAGCACAACTGTTTCCAACATTGACAGTAAATCAGCATATTAAAATGATTTCTGAAGGATCATGTGACACTGAAGACTGGAGTAATGGTCTTGAAATTTCAACTCTGCTTTACAGGAACTCATATTTTAAAGTCTATTAAAATAGAAAACTTATTTTAAATTGCAATAATATTTAACAAAATGATAGTTTTTTCCTGTATTTTTGATCAAATAAATGCAGCCTTGATGAGCATAAGAAACTTATTTAAAAATCTTACTGATCCTTGGTTTACTGTTTGCTTGGTTTTTTGATCATGTCTGCTAATAATGTTTGGCCTTAAACAATAACATTTGGTTAACACATCCATCCAGAAACACATTTTGAATTGTTTTTCCTTTCAGGTTCGACAAAAGATGCTGTATGCTGCTACGAGGGCCACACTGAAGAAAGAGTTTGGTGGTGGCCACATTAAAGAGGAGATTTTTGGCACAGTGAAGGTATAAGTTATACCATCAGCCATTCTTTAAATCAAACCTTCACATGAATGGATGGCAGCCATAGGTTTCCCCACTAATGCGTCTCTTTGTGCTTAGGACGATGTCTCTCTTAATGGCTATAAAAAGTACCTCAGCTCCCAGGCGGCGCCTCTGCCTTTGACTGCAGCAGAGGAGGAACTGAGGCAAATCAAACTCAATGAGGTAATGCTGACTTCAACATAAACACAGCATGGGTGTACACCTTAGTCAGGCTCTGCTGAGGTTTTATTAAAATAGGGTGAAAGCCACATCAGTCCAACAGTTCATATCAGGCCTTTTTCTTGCACTGAACCAAAATATTGTTTCATTACATTATGCATTAAACATTATCTTAAAACAAAATGATGGATCCTTGCTCTTCAGAAGCCATTAGGCTGTTTATAAATCATTTTTTGCTGAGCACTATGCATATAAAAACTATAAAGGATGTCCTCAATCACCATGCATGTGCTACTGTATTAACATGATTTGTAGAAGAAAGCCTGCTAAAAAAATGTAATGTAATATTTAGCATCTAACATGCGCTGACTAAAAATAGAGAAGCTCTGTTCCATGCACTCTCTCATTTAAACCAGCTCCTGGAACCAATTGCAAAGGATGCTGCTGGCAATGCATACAATCCTCCCCTCATGCCATAAAAGGATATGCTCTGACTCTTAAACGGATCATTGGCTGTTTGCAAATGACAGGCAGCGTAAATGAGCCAATCGCAAGGCACTCTTAACTCCCCCCAGAGCGGCAGCAGCTGTGGGAGGAAGATAATGCTACACTAATCTACATGTATGAGAGGAGAGGAAAGCAGCTTTGTGGTGTTTTATTTTTATTAATTTGTTGAAAGAGAAAGTAGATGGGTGGATGAAATGATGGTCCCAATCCTGGATGGAAAAGGGGCAGAGAGGCAAAGAAGGTTCATTCAGTGTGTTCTGCACAGAATGCCATTTTTATTATATTTTAAGTGTTCCATTCAAAGGATTTTTTTTTTGTTTGAAAGACATCCCTATGGAAGCCTGTTTCCGCCACTGAGTAATAAAATGTAATAGCAACTTTTTCAACTTCCAATTTGGTTGTAAAGTCAGAATTGTAAGATATAGACTCGCTATTCTGAGAAATGTAGTCAGAATTGCATTATATAAACTTGCAATTGAGAGTTAAGTTGCAAGTCTGAGAAATAAAGTTGTAATTCTGAGAAATAAAGTCAATTCTTACTTTTTTTTTTCTCAGAATTGCGAATTTATCTTAAAATTGATACTATAACACGCAATTTCAAGTTAAGTCAGAATTGTGAGATATAAACTCACAATTGTGAGGAAAAAGTCAGAATTGCGAGTTTTTGTCTTGCAGTTTTGTCTTTATAACTCTTAATTCGCAGTTATTTCACAATTCTGCCTTTGTAACTCGCAACTGCGAGTATATATCACGCAGTTCTGACTTAATTTAAGAGTTTTTCTTTCAATTCTGAGAAATTTTTTTTTATTTATATCTTATTCTGAATTTATAACTCGCAATTGTGACTACATATACTTAATTCCTCAGAATTGCAAGTTAATATCTCAATTATGAGAAAAAGTAAGAATTGTACGTTTATATCGCAATTCTGATTTTAAAACTTGCAATTGCGGGTATATATATCACGCAATTCAGACTTCATTTCTAAGAATCGAGAGTTTATGTCTCAATTCTCACTTTATAACTCGTAATTGTGAGTTTATATTGCAATTTTGACTTCATTTGTCAGATCTGTAAGTTTATATCTCAATTCTGAGAAAAAAAAATGTGTGAGTATATATTACACAATTCTGACTTAATTCCTCAGAATTGCAAGTTTATCTCTCAATTCTGAGAAAAAAAGTAAGAATTGTGAGTTTATATCACCATTCTGACTTTAGAACTCGCAACTGTGGGTATATATCACGCAATTCTGACTTGATTTCTCAATTGTGATAAAAAAAAGTAGAAATTTCAAGTTTATATTGCAATTCTGACTTTATACCTGAAGTCAGAATTTTATTCAGTGGCGGAAATGAGCTTCCATACATCTCTTATGCTCATCAAGGCTGCATTTATTTGATCAGAAACTGTAATATTGTGATATATTATTACCATTTAAAAGTTCTATTTCAATATATTTTAAAATGTAATTGATTCCTTTGATGGTAAAGTTGAATTTTCAGCAGTATATGGGTATTTGTCCTAATTTATTACATTATTATCAATATGAATGAAACAATAATGTATCAAGACAGCCCTCTAATTTATTCTTGGCTATTTTTATATTTTATGCTGCAGTAAATCATATCTAACCTGATAAATATGCTTTAAGCTTATTTTGGTGAGTCAAGTCACTTACTTGAGCTTATTTTTTGGGTGTGATTTGGCAACATTAGGGGTATGATTATTAAGTAAGACTCATAGACCTAGTTTAACAGAAAACATTCTCAAATCTCAAATTTAACAGTGCTGCTTTATTAATTACGGCGTGAACTGCAGAGCTCTTTCCTGACTGCTTTGATTACAGGCCAGTGCATACACATTGTTAAAGGCTTATATGTGTGTGTTTTCAGTTGCAGACAGACATCCATGTTGACACAAAGCAGCAGACTCTTCAGGGAGTGGCGTTCCCAATGCAGAGAGAAGCTATTCAGGCTCTGGAGCAGTTCAGGGAGAAAAGGATTAACTACGTTCAACTGGTACTTCAGCCCTTTTTTCCCCTCTACCACTCCCAGCAGCTCTGTACAATAGCATCTTATACCTTTCTATTTCATCCTATATCATCCTGTATACAAAGAAAACACCTGAAATGAATAATGGCCAGTACTATATGTTTACTGGAAGACTGTAGAAAACTGGTTGTTTGACCCCTACCCACAGAACCACCAACATGTGATGGAAATACGTGTTATAGACCTGAGTAACTATTCAAATATACTAATTATGTCTATCCTATTAACAGGAAATAGATTTTCCTAAAGAATCCATTAAGTTGTCCAGCACGGCTCCCACAGAGTTGAGAGATTTGCCTAAAAGGATCCCAAATGATGCAGCTAGGTACCACTTTTTCCTCTACAAACACTCTCATGAAGGAGACTACCTTGAGTCCACAGGTAAGAGAGGCACATCAGATGTATAATATATAAAATATACATTGTAAATATTGAATATAGAATGTGCATATATAAAAAAAAATTCTGATCATTTATCTGATCAGAAACTGTAATATTATGATTATATTATTACAATTTTAAATGTCTGTTTTACTTTTGAATATATTTAAAAATGTAACTTATATCTGTGATGGAAAAGCTGAATTTTTAGCAGTCATTACGCTAGTATTCAGTGTCACAAGATCAGTCAGAAATCACTCTGCTCTTATTATGTTAAAAAGAGCTGGGCTTCTTAATATTTTTGTGGGAACTGACACATTTTCAGCATTTTTTGATGAATAGAAACCTTTTATAAAATTATAAATGTCTTTACTGTGACTTTTTGATCAGTTTAGTGCACCCTTGCTGAATAAAATAAAATAAAATATGAAATATAAAATAAAATATAAATTAAATAATAATAATACATTTAATTAAAAAAAAACATTTATAATCCCTCAAAAAACTCTGCTTTTATGATTTGAAAACAGTTTAGCTTCTTAATATTTTGGTGGAAAATTATGCATTTTTCATGATTTTAATGAATAGAAAGTTCAAAAGAACAGCATGAAATAGAAATCATTTATAAAATTATACATTTAGTGCACCCTTACAAAATAAAATAAAATAACCATTATCATTTATAATGCGACAAAAATCACTCTGCTACATTTTTCAGCATTTTTTGATGAATAAAAAGTTCAAAGAAGCAGAATTTATATAAAATAAAAATCTTTTATAAAATTATGAACGTCTTTTACTTTTGGACAATTTTAATGCACCCTTGCTAAACAAAACAAAATCGAGTAAAATAAAATAAAATTACCATATATATATATATATATATATATATTTCTTTTTTTTTTTTTCCTATATCACCTATTGACGTCCAAGGACAATATAGGGGTATTAAATCATTATGTGCAGAATGTGCATTATTTTGTAATTTCAAGGTTACATTCAAATTTTAAAAGCTAATAGAAAGCAATATCATTGGATATGTTTTGTCCTTCATGTTTGCAGTGTTCATCTACTCAATGCCTGGTTATAAATGCAGCATCAAAGAGCGAATGCTGTATTCAAGCTGCAAGAACCCTCTCATAGACACAGTGGAGAGAAACCTGGGCATTGAAATAGCAAAAAAGGTATGATATGTTATATTTTCTTACCTATATAACCCTTCTCACTGTAGTATTAAGTACAGCAGACACCATCCTCCTCAATTCCTGGAAACAAATGTCAGAGTTACAGTAAATGTTACAGTTTTCAATCTGTAATTCTTCCTTTCAGCTGGAAATTGACAATGGCGATGAACTAACCAGTGACTTCTTGTACGAAGAGGTCCATCCCAAGCAGCATGCGCACAAGCAAGCCTTTGCCAAACCCAAGGGGCCAACCGGGAAGAGGGGGTGCCGTCGAATCACACGGGCGCCAGGGGACGGCGGCGATGATGATTAAACCTCTTCCTGTTCTGAAACAGACAGTGGTACAATCCGCTTAGTCTAATGAATCCCGTTCTCGAAGCGAATTCCCATTTTTACCTTGACTCATGTAGACCACAGCCCTATAGACTGATCTATGCACAATGTAAAACACTAAGCCTGTGAAATTACATTTTGTAGCTTGCAATACGATACGCTATGTTGAAGAACACAGACTGAGGTACACGAGAATGTATTTTACTAAGCTTCATTTGCATTCAAGACGTTCCTGGTAATAGTTTGAACACTATTACGCTGTTTACCTGCATATTAGCCAATATTATGATATAGAGTGCAATACTGTTGAAATAGACACTCCGTTTAGTGCTTGTTTTCCAGAAATAGATATCGATTGTCAAAAGGAAAACCTTTTTGAAGGGCATTTTTGAGATGGTTTCCCATAAACGTATCTAATCAAACTCTCAGTGGTAGCTTTCCAGCTAAATTACATTTTAGCTTTTAGCATTTTGTCCCTGGAGATTTATGTTTGGAAAACAAGCCTGGAAAGTTAAACAGTCCACAGATTAACTTTTGTGGTTGTCTGATCAGGAAGGTCAAAGTTCAGCTCCGTTTTATGACGCCATACGCATTATTAATTAACTTCCTGATTGATTAGGTTGACAAATTTCTTAAGGAGTGACTAAATAAATGATCAGTATTCTGACAGCCACTGAACCCTGAAGCAAAAGGGTAGAAATTTCAATGAAGGATTTGCCAAGAATAATGTGCTGAAAATGTTCCGATATCTTTTTAATATGTGTTAAATCTTAAAAATTGGTCTTGTGATTGTTTCTTTCTTTTTTTTTAATGTAGGATTGTTTGATTATAGAGATATGATTATTATAGAATCCATCATAACACAAATCTGAAAAGGTGATGCTTCTCTGCATCTATTTTTCACGTTCTTCTAGTGAAGACTAAACCTGCAGAGATACTATTTTTCTAAGCCTGTACAGCTGTTTGTCTCATTGTCTAACATCTTGAAGTGAGTGTCCGTGGTTTCAGGGGGTTAGAGCCATCCTGTCTGTCTAAAGTCTGAATGAATGTTTTACATGTCAACTAATGGCCAGCCTCCATTTCATGCCATTCGCAATCACACTAATGTATACACAGTGCATGGAGTTAAGTTCACTTAGCATCTCGCTTGGGATGCTTTTGAAAGCACTCAAAAGGGAAGGAACTGTAAATTCCAGAACCTCTGGGACGATCCATCTACTGATTCACAACAGGCGAACCACTATTAACATGTCTGCTATGTAAGGGTATTAAGAAGTCAGGAAAAGGAATCATTGAGTCTTAAATGTCTTTTTCTATGCATTGTTTATGATAGAGGAGAGAGAAAAATAAAAACATTTGAAGATACCTTTACATTTGGAGTCGTCTGTTATCTTTAGTCTTTGGGTTCTGTAATTATCACAATTAACAAGTAAATAGTAAACAGTAAATAGTGATATATCATGGGCGTTTTGTCCAAGGAGGCAAGGGAGGCAGTGCCTCCTCAAAATATTGGATAAAAAAATTGTAGAACAACACTATAAATATAAAGTGTATAAATCACTTGTTTTTCCAAAGAAACATTGTCCGACATTAATAGCAGCAGGAGTTACAACAGGAGTCCACGCCTCTCTTGACTCCCCTGAGCCCACTGAGTTTTAACACACCCCCTAAAGCCAGGGTTGCCAGGTTTCCACAACAAAACCCCCCTAATTGCTACTCAAAACTAGCCCAATCAAGTTTCAGTGGGGTAAAACATGTTTTATGGCTGGGTTCCTCTGGTAAAATTTGCATTAACAAGGACTAAATATCACTTTTGGGGTTGCTTTAACCCGCGGACATGAAAAGCAACTACGGGAAAAAGTGTTAAAATAGCCCAATTCTGCAGAAAAACCGCAGACTTGGCAACACTGCTTAAAGAATGTGGTGAGTTTGGTGGGGGGTAATTGAGAATACATTTCTCCAAGGAGGCAAGGGAGGCAGTGCCTCCTCAAAATATTGGCTAAAAAAAATTGTAGAACAAAACTATAAATATGAAGTGTATAAGTCACTTGTTTTTCCAAAGAAACATTGTCCGACATAGACAGCAGCTAAAGTTACAGCGGCAGTCCGCGCCTCTCTTGCCTCCACTGAGCCCATTGAGTTTTAAAACACCCCATAAAGCCAGGGTTGCCAGGTTTTCACAACAACCCCCCCCCCCCCCCCTAATTGCTACTCAATACTAGCCCAATCAAGTTTCAGTGGGGTAAAACGTATGTTTTTTGGCTGGGTTTCCCTGGTAAACTTTGCATTACCAAAGGCAACATCACGTTTTTGGGGTGCTTCAACCCGCGGACATGAAAAGCAACTAGTGGCAAAAGTGTTAAAATAGCTCAATTCTGCAGAAAAACTGCAGACTTGGCAACACTAACTAAAGCATGCGGTGAGTTTGGTTGGGGGTAATTGAGAATAAATGGGGGTAAGTCAAGTGAGAGGAGGCAATTCCTCCATCACAAAATGTTTGGATATGACTGGTTTTGTTCGGATGTGATTGGTTCATGTGATAAATTCCGCCTCTTGTGTTTGTGTGTGTTCTGCTTTCGTGAATCAGTCTAAATGAACAATATAAGGGCGTTAATGGGAAGACTAATTTAAGTTAATAACTCACATAATTACATATAACCACTATAACCACTTAAAATGGCATGAAAAAATTATCTGTGGGAGTTTTTAGTGAGTAATTAGCTTGGTGAAATTTAACCACTGTGACCAATATTTACTGAGATTAGATGACTGATGATTTGAAACTAATAAAATGAATAGCTGAACATAAGTTCACAAATAAAAAAATATTGTTTTAAATTGTTAATGCCTTGAGTTTTTATTTTAATAATGTAAAATGCTTAAAAACACTAACTTGATGAGATTCATACTTGGCTGTAATAGAATTTTTAATGTATAAATATAACATTTTATATAAATGTAGAAATATAAATATACATATATAAATAAAGATTTTTCATTCTTTTTCTGATAGTGTAGGTAAATAATGTTTAACCAGGAAAATGTGACTGGGACATGAGTTTACATTAGATAAAAAAAAAAAAAAGATGAAGACTTTGTCAATACTACCACTCAAACGTTTTTGTTTTTAATGTTTTTTAAGGAAGTATCTTCTGCTCACCAAGCCTGCATTTATTTGATCCAAAGTACAACAATACATAAAAATTATAAATATATTTACCATTTACATTTCTGTGATTTCAAAGCTGAACTTTTAGCATCATTACTCCAGTCACATGATCCTTCAGAAATCATTCTAATATTCTGATATGCTGCTCAAAAAAAACATTTATCATTATTATTATGTTGACAACAGCTGAGTAGAATTTTTTTCAGGTTTCTTTAATGAATAGAAAGTTTAGAAGAACAGCATTTATCTGAAATAGAAATCTTTAGTAACATTATAAACGTCTTTATAATCATTTTGAATACTTTAAAAAGCATCCTTGCTAAATATAAGTATTCATTTCTTTCCCCCCGAGAAAAATGAATAAAAAATACTGACTCCAAGCTTTTAAATGGTATAGTGTATAATGTTACAAAAGCTTTTTATTTCAGATAAATACTGATCTTTGGATCTTTCTATTCATCAAAGAATGAATAGAAAAAATGAAACTATTTTAAATATTGATAATAATAATTTAAAAAATGTTTCTCGAACAGCAAATCAGCAGATTCGATTTCTGAAGGATCGTGTGAGACTGAAGACTGGAGTATTGATGCTGAAAATGTAGCCTTGATCACAGGAATAAATTACATTTTAAAATATATTCTAATAAAAAAAGCAGTTATTTTAAACAATAAAAATATTTCACAATATTACTGCTTTTGCCGTACTTTGGATTAAATAAATGCAGGCTAGGTGAGCAGAAGAGACTTCTTTAAAGAACATTAAAAATCTTACGATTCAAAATCTTTTGACTGGTAGTGTATATATCATTTAATATCTTACATGCCTTTGAATGTTTGGTTCTCATTATGTTCTTAATATGACTCACCAATTTGTAGAGTAAAAACCTGCACTGTAAGTTGAAATAAATACTGAATCTATTTTATGAATCATCTCAAAACAAGAATTCACTATTGCCCTGCTTTTTTGCGATACTGTGGCTTTAAGAGCGGTAGCACGTGGTGCGGAAAAAGTGAAGTGACAACAACAGCACGCGGGTGAGCGAACGGAATATTTTCGAATATCAACATTTTGATTGCTTTGTATTTATAACGTTACAGCGTTAAACGGACGAGCTTTGTAATAGTGATTCAGTTTTGTATATAATCATTTCAGGGTTAACGCGATAAATTCCTCTTTACAATTGATAATATTCTCACTGTACATATCTAAGTTAATAAGCCGCTAAAATAAACTTATTTTCGCTTACTTCAGAATGGAGAGGGACAGTCTCTCCTGCTTCATATCAGACCATGAAGGTTTCTATGGGACCATAAAAAACTCACCCCAAGACTTTGTGGTTATTGAGATAGACATCAATGGACAACTTGTTAACAGTCCTAATGTTCATGAAGAACATACAAAAAGACCTTCTCAACCAAGTCCAGCTACTAAACGGGATAAATTAAAACAATCTAACGTTAAATCAGATGACACTGACATTTTAAATCAGGATTGCTTTGATCTGAATGTAATCCTGGGTCCAGCTGTGAACAAAGAGTTGGAACATTTCACTAACAAAATGAGAGTGCAAGATAATGAGCAAGAAAAGGGGGAACTGTCATTGGGTATGTATCCTGATAAACACCTAAGAGCTGTGGTCCACAGAGCGGTACGATACAACTACCCCTTCCTCCAGACTGTCACCAACCAAACAGAGATTCGGGTTAGAGAGGAGCCAGACTTCAAGGAGCTTGCTAGCTTAGCCTCTGAAGGAGAAGCTGAGGAGTTCTTCAGGTTCATCGATGCTAAAGTACCTGGTTCTGCGTTCACCTTCCTGCCAGATGACAGCAAAGAACACCGGACTTCAGTTCACCATTTTGTTAGCAGGCGGTTTGGAAAGCTTGTGGAAACCAAGAGCTTCACCGATCAGCAGAAGACTTCTATTACAGTGAGACTAAGAGAGAGAAGCAAACAACCCAGGAAGAGAACAACAGCAGACTGTCAAGAGGAGGAAGATGAGGTGACGTTATACACAGGTGAGCAGAGAAAACACTTTTTTAATCATGATTATATGGAAATCAATCTAAGATGTATTCTTTTCCTTTCAGCTTTCATACTGAGGAAGGAGAACTTGGAGACCTTGGAGGCCATCAGCTATATGGCTGCAGTCCTTGGAGTGCTTCCTTCTGATTTTACCTATGCAGGAATTAAAGACAAGCGGGCCATCACCTTCCAGGCCATGGTGGTGAAAAAGATTTCTCCGGAGCGGTAAATTCAACATTAGTCAATTAGCCCATTATTTTCTATTTCTTGAACCTAGTTAAATTAGTAAGTGGAAATGTCCATTTTGTTGGCCATGTTTTACTCTATGGGGGTCTGGCGATACCCTAGGGGGGCTACAAGAGGGTGCTAGGGTTTCTGCAAAAAAAATTTATGAAAAATGACATTTTAGGACTGTCAAAGTTAATGTGATAACTTCAGATAAATAATAAAAAATGTGAAACATACACTGCCAGTCAAAAGTTTTTGAACAGTAAGATTTTTAAAAATGTTTCCAGCCTGCATTTATTTGATTCAAAGTACAGTAAAAACAGTACAATTTTGAAATATTTAAACTATTTAAATTATCATAACTAAAAATACTTAAAATATTATAACTATTTAAATGTTTATATTATATTAATATTAAATTTTATATTATAATATTATATAAATTATTTAGCATCATTTCTCCAGTCTTTAATGTCACATGATCCTTCAGAAATTATTCTAATATGCTAATTTGCTGCTCAAAAACATTTATTATTATTATTGTTATGTTGAAAACAGCTGAGCTGAGTAGTTTTTTTTAATAAAAAAGTTCAGAAGAACAGCATTTATCTGAAATATAAATATGTTGTAACATTATAAATGTCTTTATCATCAGTTTTAGTTAATCTGAAGCATCCTTGATCAATAAAAGTATTAATTTCTATAATTTCTTTCCCAAAAATTATTCTGACTCTGAGCTTTTTGTACAATGTTACAAAAGCTTTTTATTTCAAATAAATGCAGATCTTTGGATTTTTCTATTCATCAAAGAATCCTGAAAAAAATACTTAACTGCTTTACATATTGATAATAATATTATTAGTAGTAATAATAATAATAAATTATCGAACAGCAAATCAGCATATTAGAATTGATTTTTGAAGGATCTTGTGACACTGAAGACTGAAAAAATTATGCTGAAAATTTAGCTTTGATCACAGAAATAAATTACATTTTAAAATATATTCAAATAGAAAACAGTCATTTTAAATGGTAAAAATATTTCAAAATTGTACTGTTTTTGCTGTACTTTGGATCAAATAAATGCAGGCTTGGTGAGCAGAAGCAAACTCTTTAAAAGGCATTAAAAATCTTACTGTTCAAAAACTTTTGACTGGTAGTGTAGTAATTTTAATATTCATGTTCAGCAAGTTTGATAACTTTACCATTTCATTCTGATTTGTAGAACTGACCATACCATTTTTTCTTATGTTCACTACAAAAAAAGTCAGCCAAAAAAAGTAGTACAAGTAATGAACTAAGATTTTTTTTAATGCAAATATTTTATTGTATTTCTTACTTTATCTGCAATAAATAAAACAAAATATTTTACAATTATTTATTTTATTACTATTAATAAAATAATATATATATTTTTTAAATATATTTTTCATTTTCTATTTTTGTACACTCATTAGTTAATCCACATTTTGTAATTTTGTTTGGAATGGGGTCCTTTGATTTGTTTTATACACTCCATTTGAGGATACATATACATATAATATCTTTTGGCAGGTTGCTGAACAAAGTCTCAGAGTTTGAGAGGAGGGGAATGCAGATCTCTCATGTCCGTTCTGTTTCTGAGCCCCTTAAGCTTGGCAGACTCCAGGGAAATCACTTTGATCTTGTCATCAGAGACCTGAAGCCTCATGGGAAACGTGAACTTGCAGAGCTGCAGCAGCTTGTAAAAGATGCAGTGGAAAATGTGAAGGTAAATAAATATGTTCACCAGCATTTAATAAATAAGTAGCATACACACACAGCTACAAAAAAACAATTTTGTTTTTTACAGAACAGAGGCTTTGTGAATTATTACGGTCCTCAACGATTTGGAAGTGGATCATGTGTCCAAGCAGACCAAGTAGGACTTGCGCTCTTGAAAGAGAAAATGGTACTAGTTTGTATGCTCTATTTCCATTTAGTTGCAAAGTTGCTTAGAAAGTCCTCCTAAAACCTTTGTATTTTGAGCAGGAGGCTTCTCTTAAGCTGTTCTTCACTCCAGAGGATGCTGATGATCTCCAGAACAAGGCAAAACGTCATTTTCTTCTCACTGGTGTGTGCTGCAAAAAATGAAAATTAGGTCGTTTCCTATTTGACTGTCTTTGCATACAGTTCCTGTGCATCCAAGACTTAACAGTTTCTTTTTCTTCAGGGAATGCCAAGGAGAGCTTGGCCCTCATGCCAGCTTACAAAGCCAGAGAGCGTCTTATGCTCCGTGCAATACACCGCTACGGCAGCGGAGAGGAGGGTTGCATACGTGGCTGGCTCAGTTTACCCCACAGCATGAGGGTCTTCTACCTCCACTCTTACTGTAGCAGAGTTTGGAACGAAGCGGCCAAATATAGGCTCCAGAAACTAGGCTTTAAGCCTGTCCAGGGAGATCTAGTTTGGGCTGGAGCTGAAAAGGGACTCAGAAACACAGAGGACCTAAACACTCCACAGGTTAGGAACTTGATTTAATTAGTGCTCTAGTCTTGACATTTGTAGTAATTGCTTTATTTCTGTATTGTAGGTCCACGTTGTGACCTTTGAGGAAGAGAAGGATGACTTATTTTCATTAGACCAGGTACTATGTTCAAATGGCTGTGTTTGCTCTGCTAACCCTTACCCTTTAGTTCCTTATAATGTTTCTGCTGAATTTCTTCTAGGTTATTCTTCCGATGCCAGGAAATACCGTCAAGTACCCAGAAAACTTGCTTGGCCAGTGGTATAAAGACCGACTGGCTCAGGATGGCCTGGGGTCATGCCGTTTCAGAGTGACTCCCCTTAAACTCAACGTCCCGGGATGTTATCGCCCCCTGCTCGCAAAGCCACAAAACGTCACGTACAGCCTGCGGACCACAGAAGAGCCACAGGGTCAGTCAGATGAGACTTGTGCTCCCAGTATATCACTAAGTTTTGACCTGGATGCATCCTGCTATGCTACTGTGTGTCTTGGAGAGGTTATGAAGTGTAATCTTTCATAATGACAGTGATTACAAAAATGTTTACAGAGTAAAATATTGGGATTCCTGTTATAAAGTATTTGTGCCTTCATTCACGGGAAAAGAAGAGGATCTTCTGTGCCAGTGTCACTGATGAGAAACTCTGGACGTGTCTTTGAAAATGATTTAATGATTTAATAAATATCTTCTTGACAAATCTCGTAATTGTTTGGTTGTGTGTTTCAGTACTTGAATATTTCAGTTTCTTGCATTTAAACATATCTGACCTACTTTGTGGCTTGTTAATAAGCGAATCAGAATATTTTACCTTGTTTGGGACAATATGTCACTCATTACTCCTTTCTGAATCATCAGGTGATTTTGGCATCTCCACCTGTGAAATTTCACAGGCCTAAATCTGTAGTCCTGATGTAAGACTGTAGCTCAGAATGAGTTGGATAATGACATAACGGCTCATCTAAAAGTGATAGTGTAGATCTCTGCACTAGTTTCCTGTAGATGAGAAATTAAGACAGAGAGAAAAAGAGAATGTGAATTCTTTCTAACATTCTTAAGCCATTAATGTTAGCAAAAAGTGTGTTAAAATGGCCTCCCAATTATCTGTGGCTCAGGATATTTTGCACCCACTATCACTTAATTTGAATTTTTGTCATCATATGTAGCAAAACACCATTAAAAAACTCAAAAAGCAAGTACTTGCACACTCAAAAGATAACTTAAAGTTCTGGATCAAATCAGATAACATTTACCTGTCAAGGCTAAAGAAATAAAGTGCTAAATTGGGATTGTGGAGATTTGAGTTCAAATTACTCTTTCACTTTTGCAATTCATTTATGGTTTAATTGAGTTAAAAACTAAAGCTTACATCACAAATAAAATCTTGGTTCAAACCTGACCAATGCTAATGTTTGTCATATATGATGATATAAAACAGCACTTAAAAACGTTTTCCATACCGAGTTGGGGTTTGAACCAGCAACCTCAGAAACCGTGAGGCAGCACTCTTATTTCCGAACCACAGATCTCTTGTTTGAACACGTGAAGGAACTTATATTTCACTTTTCACCCTGTCATTGTTACAATAAACTAGTTAAATTTTCAACACACTGAGTTGGGGTTTGAACCCATGACACCACAGTTGTGTAAACGTGTGTTTAGCCACTAATGCCACCATGGCTTTCACATTGAAAGCTGGTGTTTGAGCCCTTTTGTTGGATACAAAGCAATACATGGACTTTAATGCAAGCAATAGCAAGGCTTGAACTCAGAACTCCATGAAGCCAACACAACACTCTGTATCCTGAGCCACTGAAACTACTGAGTTAATGGTTGTTTTGGATGAGTTTTATTAATAGCTTTGGTTCGTGATTTAAAAAAAAAAAAAGTCTCAAAGCAATTTTAACACAGAACATGTGAAAGCTTGCTTTACTGAGATTGACATGACAATGTTAAGTATGGACATCCATCATTACAGTGAATGTCCACATGCTCCTGAATGTGTAACGGTCCAAACATCCCTTTTTCTGTAGAGAAAAGACATAAACGTACATTACTCTGCATAATATAAATATTAAATTATGATTAATTTAAAGATTATAAATGTAACAACAACTTGTTCTTCTGAAGATCTGACTGGGAGTTTAGCAAAATAACAGAATGTAAACAAAGAGTAAATTACCTGACAGAGGAGCTTTATATCTTAAATACACATAAACAAACACTTAAATAATGACTTAAATACATGAAGTACTGCTAGACGTGTCCTAGTAATTTTACACGAGAAATACACTGGAAGAGAAGGAGACTTACAGGTGAGCAGCATGACATCTTCCATTCCTGCACTTTATCACAGCGTTTGTCCGTTTTGTTTGTTTGTGGGATGAAATGTGTCCTTAGTGCAATATAAGTCTGTAACTGAGCTGTCATCTGCAATTTATACTTAAATCAGTCTGCACGTGTTGTGGCGACTGTTACCGTCATGTTGTCAAACATCTGAAACTGTCAAACTAAACCTAAAGCACAATTATGCCGTCTGCTGGAGCGGTGGAAAACTGCACTCCGTTTTTACCTTACAAGTTGCTTCAGAGATTTAGCATTCTCACATTAAAAAAAAAAAAGTCAAAGTGTCTTTAATTTGGTAAAATGTGTACCAGGCAGGTGATAAACAGCTGAACCTCAGCACCCTCTTGTGTTTTAACTGAAGCTACAAACCTGAGATGGCAAATCGTAGATGAGAGGACTGGCATTTGCATTTAGAATATTACACAAATTTATATTTCGTCAGGCTCTTGACCAACAGAGCAACTTGGATCTAGTAGTTTTTGTTAAATGATCCAGATAAGCCTTTAAACTAAGTACCAATGGCTTGTTGTGAGAGATTGGTCACTGATGTATATGTACTGCATATGTACATGCATATTAAGAAAGTAATAAATTATAAAACATCTAACCATTTAAATGTTGTCTAATGGCAGCTTTTTTACTGGTGATGGACTGGGTGTTTTTCTGCTTCGGTTTCCAGCATCTCCCCTCCTAAATAGGGAAAACAGTTTAGTGATTGAATGGATTGATAATTGGCGCATGCATTAGATCAGATCAATGTATTAATGTGCTCCATCTTGTGGACAATAAGTCTATCTGCATTAATACGTGAAAATAGCAGGAGGAAAAAGATTGTCCAATCCTGCTCCAGTTGAGCCATTTTCCCGATTTTAGGGAGAAAAAAGATTGTCCAATCCTGCTCCAGTTGAGCCACTTTCCCGATTTTAGGGAGAAAAAAAGATTGTCCAATCCTGCTCCAGTTAAGCCACTTTCCCGATTTTAGGGAGAAAAAAGATTGTCCAATCCTTCTCCAGTTGAGCCACTTTCCTGATTTAAGGGAGGGAAAAAGATTGTCCAATCCTGCTCCAGTTGAGCCATTTTCCCGATTTTAGGGAGAAAAAAGATTGTCCAATCCTGCTCCAGTTGAGCCACTTTCCCGATTTTAGGGAGAAAAAAAGATTGTCCAATCCTGCTCCAGTTAAGCCACTTTCCCGATTTTAGGGAGAAAAAAGATTGTCCAATCCTTCTCCAGTTGAGCCACTTTCCTGATTTAAGGGAGGGAAAAAGATTGTCCAATCCTGCTCCAGTTGAGCCACTTCCCTGATTTTAGCTCCAATCCTGATTAAAAACAGCTAAAGCAGCTAATCAAACTCTTCAGGATTAAAAGAAATATTCAGCAAACCAAAAAACACCCCTTACCTTCACCTCTTTTTTATCACATAAATGAAAACTCTTAATAAAGCCAGTACATTGAAGTCTATATATTGCATTATATCCAACAAATTGGCTCAAATGCCAATCCTCAAAGTGAAAGGCATGGTGGCACTAGTGGCTAAACACACGTTGCTCACAATCATGGTTGCGATGGTGTCATGGGTTCAAACCCCAGCTCAGTGTGTTGGGCATTTAACTGGTTTGTTGTAACAATGACAGGATAAATAGTGAAATATAAGTTCCTTCAAAGGTTTAAACAAGAAGTCTCTGGGTTGGAGGTAAGTACATTGCCTCATGGTTTCAAAGGTTGCTGATTCAAACCCTGGTTGAACTAGTTTATTGTTAAAAAATGACAGTGAATAGTGAAATATAAGTTCCAGCATGTGTTCAGACATGAGATCTGTGGCTCAGAGGTAAGAGCCCAGTGATCAAAGTGTCAGTCTACATCCTGGGAGTCCCAGGTTCAAAGCCCCTATTGGGATGGAAAAATTTTAAATTTCACTAGTCTTTAGAGGAAAAAAAAAAGTCGAAAGTTAAAAAAAAAAGAAGTCTAATGGTGAAAGAGCTTGTGGCCCAGTGATCAGAGTGTCAGTCTACATCCCGGGAGTCTCAGGTTCAAATCCCCTGTCGGGATGGAAAATTTTTTAATTTCACCAGTCTTTAGGAAAAAAAAGTAAAAAGTTCACAAAAAAGAACAACAAAAGTGAAAGAGCTTGTGGCCCAGTGGTCAGAGCGTCAGTTTACATCCTGGGAATCCCAGGTTCAAATCCCCTATTGGGATGGAAAAATGTTTAATTTCACTAGTCTTTAGAAAAAAAAAAAGTCAAAAGTTCACAAAAAAGAAGAGTAAGAGTGAAAGAGCTTGTGGCCCAGTGATCAGAGCATCAGTCTACAACCTGGGAGTCCCAGGTTCAAATCCCCTATCGGGAGGAGTATTTTTTTAATTTCACTAGTTTTTAGAGAAAAAAAAAGTCAAAAGTTCACAAAAAAGAACAATAAAATTGAAAGAGCTTGTGGCCCAGTGGTCAGAGCGTCAGTCTACAACCTGGGAGTCCCAGGTTCAAATCCCCTATCGGGAGGAAAATTTTTTTAATTTCATTAGTTTTTAGAGAAAAAAAAGTCAAAAGTTCACAAAAAAGAAGAGTTAGAGTGAAAGAGCTTGTGGCCCAGTGGTCAGAGGGTCAGTCTACAACCTGGGAGTCCCAGGTTCAAATCCCCTGTCGGGATGGAAAATTTTTTAATTTAACCAGTCTTTAGGAAAAAAAAGTAAAAAGTTCACAAAAAAGAGCAATAAAAGTGAAAGAGCGTGTGGCCCAGTGGTCAGAGGGTCAGTTTACATCCTGGGAATCCCAGGTTCAAATCCCCTATCGGGAGGAAAATTTTTTTAATTTCACTAGTTTTTAGAGAAAAAAAAGTCAAAAGTTCACAAAAAAGAAGAGTTAGAGTGAAAGAGCTTGTGGCCCAGTGGTCAGAGGGTCAGTCTACAACCTGGGAGTCCCAGGTTCAAATCCCCTGTCGGGATGGAAATTTTTTTAATTTCACCAGTCTTTAGGAAAAAAAAAAGTCAAAAGTTCACAAAAAAGAAGAGTAAGAGTGAAAGAGCTTGTGGCCCAGTGGTCAGAGCGTCAATCTACATCCTGGGAGTCCCAGGTTCAAATCCCCTGTCGGGATGGAAATTTTTTTAATTTCACCAGTCTTTAGGAAAAAAAAATAAAAAGTTCACAAAAAAGAGCAATAAAAGTGAAAGAGCTTGTGGCCCAGTGGTCAGAGGGTCAGTTTACATCCTGGGAATCCCAGGTTCAAATCCCCTATCGGGATGGAAAATTTTTTAATTTCACTAGTCTTTAGAAAAAAAAAAGTCAAAAGTTCACAAAAAAGAAGAGTAAGAGTGAAAGAGCTTGTGGCCCAGTGGTCAGAGCGTCAATCTACATCCTGGGAGTCCCAGGTTCAAATCCCTTATCGGGATGGAAAAACATTTAATTTCACTAGTCTTTAGAGAAAAAAAAAGTCAAAAGTTCACAAAAAAGAAGAGTAAGAGTGAAAGAGCTTGTGGGCCAGTGGTCAGAGCATCAGTCTACAACCTGGGAGTCCCAGGTTCAAATCCCTTATCGGGAGGGAAAAACATTTAATTTCTCTAGTCTTTAGAGAAAAAAAAAAGTCAAAAGTTAAAAAAAAGGAACTATAAAAGTGAAAGAGCTGGTGGCCCAGTGGTCAGACCGTCAGTCTACAACCTGGGAGTCCCAGGTTCAAATCCCCTATCAGGATGGAAAAATGTTTAATTTCTCTAGTCTTTAGAAAAAAAAAAAAAGTCAAAAGTTCACAAAAAAGAAGAGTATGAGGGAAAGAGCTTGTGGCCCAGTGGTCAGAGCGTCAATCTACATCCTGGGAGTCCAAGGTTCAAATCCCCTATCAGGATGGAAAAATGTTTAATTTCACTAGTCTTTAGAAAAAGAAAAAAAAAAGTCAAAAGTTCACAAAAAAGAAGAGTACGAGGGAAAGAGCTTGTGGCCCAGTGGTCAGAGCGTCAGTCTACAACCTGGGAGTCCAAGGTTCAAATCCCCTATCGAGATGGAAAAACATTTAATTTCTCTAGTCTTTAGAGAAAAAAAAAAGTCAAAAGTTAAAAAAAAAAAAGAACTATAAACGTGAAAGAGCTTGTGGCCCAGTGGTCAGAGCGTCAGTCTACAACCTAGGAGTCCCAGGTTCAAATCCCTTATCGGGATGGAAAAACATTTAATTTCTCTAGTCTTTAGAGAAAAAAAAAAGTCAAAACAAAATAAAACAAAACAGTAGAGTAAGTGTGGAAGTGCCAGTGGCTCAGTGGACTGAGCAAGTACTCCCTGGACGGGAGGTACCGGGTTCAAGCCCCAGACTGGTCACCGAAGCACGGTTGCGTGGCGGTCGTTCGGTAGTGCGCTGTGACAAGCTGCAAAGCGGATCAGAGCACGACCTGAAACGAGAGAAGGTTACAGACAAAGGGGGAGTACAGATCCAGACGCTCCCCCTGGGGCTTCCCAGACAATGTCGAGCAGCGGTTATCCAGCAGAAATCAAAATTTTAAGTTTATACTTGTAAAAATTCCAGACACAGGCTAAGTACAAAAAATTTTTTTTTTTTTAATCAATAACAGCCCACCCACTTTAGGCTCCACCCACACAGAAGCTTATTTTACCTGCAAAATGCTCCACCCGGATCAGACCCAGGACTCATCAGGCTCCCTCGCTCTACAGACGACACCTGGACATGGAGAAACGTGTTTTGCTCATTTGAAGGTATATTAGTCAGACATTTGCTCACACTGAGATGAACAACTGCTCAAAACTCTGATCCGTGTGAAGTTGTCGCAACATTACATTCAGATGCACACTTTGCTGATAAACAGTCATTTATTTGAAGACAAGCTGCTCTGTTAAGAACAAATTAACTGGACTTAAACTACAAATCAACCACAGCTTATCCAAAGACAAATTTGCCAGATGCACACAACCCTTACTTAAAAAGATTGAACAGCTGATTAGAAGTAACAGTATGTGTTTGGAAAACTGAGATCAGAGGATCTCTGAAAATCATGAACGGCACACAAATATCACATTTATCCTTTTATTGAGCACACACTTTACACACAAAAATCACAGTGATCATTCTCTAATGCAAGGCATTTGTTAAAACAAATGGCCCATCAAAGCATTTACCCAGAGAATGGGTCCGAGTTGGTATAATCAGACAGGTCCAACAGCTCAAAGATGCATTACAGCAGCAAACGGTGCACTTCACGGAGTCCAGAAAAGAGTCAAAGGTCAACGAGGATCCAGCAGTTGCTCCCCTCATAAAAGGAAGCTCCCCTGCCACCTCCTCATGATCTCCAGCAACTCTGAACCAGAAATACCCTACAGACAGAAAGCAGAAACTTAAAAACAGCTCACAATTCACTAACAAGTTCTTCCTGTAGGAAACCACAAGTCAGATTGATATATTGTGAAATGATAGTCTCAATTAATAATAATAATAATAATAATAATAATAATGCAAAATGCAGTAAAAATGTGTAAACTGTTGTAGAGTCAATTAAGATGTACACATGCTAAAACTAATCAATTTTAGGTGACGGGGTGCTTGCATAAAAAGAAATACAGATATCCACCTTATTTTACTAGCATAGTAGGCCGAAGTCATTTACTGTGGATGTGCAATGCCTCAAATTTATTAGCTAACTGTTAAATGCAATTTCTAATAAAAGCATAGAATATTCAAGGCTTTTTTGTCGACTTGATTACCTTTTGTATTTGTACTACAAATACCATGGTTTACAATAACAATCACCATCGTTTTGGGGTTTTATTTATAGTAAAACCATGGCTAATTTTGCTAATTGTACTTGCACAAACAACCAGTGTGTTTATCATTAGCACAACACACAAATATCCGCTCTCGACATCAAACAGCGCAAACTAACAATAATGAGACACAAAATTAAGGACATGCTAAAAAGTTACTTAAATATAAAACGTTTTATCGACGAAAACTGTTGACTTACCACATTCAAAGAAGACTTCTCTTTGCGGTCGTGTTCGTGCAGCTTCTTGTTTGTTACGCTAATCTCTATCAGCTGTGGGTTGTTAATCACGTTGTCAACCAGTAGGATTGATTACTGCTAGGAACTATGTGCGATTAAGGCCAAACACTCCCTACGTTGCACGATGCAGGTGTGTTTTCGGCTTTTTATGGGGTTATTTTTGTCTTTATTATTCAAACAAACATACTGTGTTTGAGAGTAAAACTAATTATTTTGTAATTAAAAAATAAAAGTTTGCAAAAAAAGTCTTAAATCTCAAAAAGAGAAATTGTTATGAATGAATGGTGTGGCGTGAGTGAGAAAGGTGTGGGGGATCATGGTGTCCACCAGGGGTTATACTTCTTGCCTGAAAAACTGGATTTTGCTATTAATTTTTTTGAACCCGTACCTTCCCCACTTCCTTAGGTCACCATCATTTGTTTTTCAAAGGAGTGCTCCTTCAAAAAGAAAATGATAAGACATCAGCAGGAGCAGAAAGTGATAAACCATCATAAAAGTTTCGTTATAAAATAACTAATACTTTAAGGGTTAGAGGTTTTTTTCCAAGTTTGAAGTTTTTAGAAACCTTTCAACCGAGAATGACTGTCAGCCAAACACTCCATTGAAGCCTCGCTTTGACAAATTAGCAGAATAATACATCAGTACAAACTTAATAATGACTTACTTAAACGAGGACTGCAAAATAATGCGTTATAGTGACTTTACAAGAGAAAAGCACTTTATGCGTAAAGTTACTTACCGGTGAGTCTCGTGTCAGTCGATTCCTTCACTTTATCACAGCGTGTGTCGGTTGTTTTTGCTGTTGGGATGAAATATGTGCGGTTAAGTGACATTATGAGTCTGTCATTCAGCTGTCATCTGCAGAAACTCTACTTTTATGACCGTAATCTATACGAATGTAACCTGTCACCAGGTGTCACGTTGTTTACATTGATGTGAAGGTGTCATTTTGAACGTGAAACCTGCCTACGCCGCCTAGTGGAGCGGATAGCCCAAGGATACTGTTGCGTTCTCAAGAAACAAGCGGAGTAGATCCCGGAAATTACCCGGAAATGGAGCATCAAGTGTTGGGCGTGGATAGTGGAGCTAATGGGAGTAATGATAAAAGAAGAAAAGTATTGATTATGTCTTTGAAACTGACAGTGAAAAGAGAAAATCTCCTGGCAAGAAGAAGGAACATAAGGTATTGTTGATCAGTCCACTGAAACGAAACAAATGATAGAAACGATTGAAAGTGTTAAGAATAAGTGATGGAGACTGTGGGGTGATAGACAACAAAATGGCTCTGTAGGTGAAATCGCCCTAGTGGGTTTATTAGGCAATATGGAATTTGGTTTGAAGTAACTTACAGGACTGGGTAGAAAAAAGTAAGGAAAATGTTTGTTGCCTCTATTCTGTACAAAAAAAAAAACAAAAAAAAAAACGATGATAATAATAATGATAATAATGATATAATTCATTAACCATACAACCGGAGTATGAAAGCCTATCAGACAAGAGCCTGTATTTTCAGATGAGCAGAATTATGTATTTATGTAGGTGTCACCATTGACCTGAACTTGTCCATCCCTGATAGAACATTTTGCATTTTAATAATGATATTCTATGTCTTATAACAATGAGATTCTATGTTTTATGAGTCATTAAAAGAAACATTCAGATTTTTCTTCATTCGGGCTCTGTGTGTAGTAGTATTGTCAAAAGTACCAGTACTGTTAGCTTGCATTCTGTGTATTACCCATTCCATAATACTTTAAGCAAATTTTAACAACCATATATAAATGTGGGAATTAATCTGAAAATGCATTGCTGTCACTGTGACAACCATAGTAATGAATGCACTGAAAAAATAATGCTTTTTAACTTAGTAAAATCTTGTTTCCAGCCAAAATATCTAAAATTTCTTGAATCAAGAAGGAAATTATTTTCTTTTCTTTTTTTTACAGAAAAAAAAACAAGTCAAAATTAGGCAGATTATTTTGCTTGTTCTAAGCAAAAAGTTGCTTCATTTTTTTTTTCTGAAAGCAAGAAAATCATTTTTATTTGTCTAGAAAATCCTCCTTGATTTAAGAATTGTTAGCTATTTTGGCTGGAAACAAGACAAATCTAAGTAAGAAAAGCATTCTTTTGCAGTGCGGGACTATTTTTATGTCAAAATTTATCTTGGAGTGTAAATGCAGCCAAGAATGTGTCCTGATATATTATGTGTATACACCTTGCTTATTTTCTGTTACAGATCATATCGCAACATACAGAAAAGCAAAAGGATGTGGTGGTGGGGAAGCCATCTACTGGGTGTAGATTCGTAGACATGAAGAAGGAACAAGAGCCATTGGTGGTGGAAATATGGTAAGGTCCACAAAGCATTGAAGTAATTAACTTAAGTACTGCTGATTGATATTGCAAAATTAAGATTCCAAAAGAAAAGTTTAATAACAACTATAATCTAAAATCATATTGCAATATTGTCAATACTTCTTGGTATTTAAAACTATAAAAGAATATTTATTGCACTCAGACAGCTGTTCAATGCAGTTGTCTGGACAAAAGGAAATGAGATTCCTCTTTACTTTAAACATTATTTGTTCTTCAAAAATTCCTCTTTAAAAGAAAATATGTATCATCATTTTGCAAAGTGACCCACATTTGGTTTTTGTCCATTGAAAATGTGTACATTTTAATGATTTACTCCGGAAGCCATATTGAAATTTTATTATCTCTGGAACCGAATGTCATAAGGCATTAAAAATAAAGACCATACAAGCTAATATTTTAAAGACCTAATATCTAAAAGGGCATTAAGATATCTTTAATACTTCTTGAGTTACAGGCATGCAAACTTTGGAGAAAAACTTGAAAAGTGCCGTTTCCCCATTTTTGAATAGTCACCATTGGCACATAATGCCACAAAGATTGCTAAAGTCAACAGATTTTATTAATAGAACTACCAATCTCTGTCTAAAAAATAATTGAATTATAATTATTTTTTTACTCCCATGTAACTTGACTCTGAATCTCAGGTGAAAAAAAAATAAATAAAAAAAAAATATATATATATGTATATATGTGTATGTATATACATATATAAATACACATAAAAAATAAAAAACACATTCTTTATTTTTTATTTACCATGCTGTTAATGTTGCATGTAATGGATTTGATTGGAAATTAACAGTGACACAATAAGGTTATTGTTTGATCCCTTTGCTCATAGAAGGCTGTAACAGACCCAAATCATCACTGCTGCATAATTGCATTTTTATTTCCAGTTGTCAAATATGTTAATGTAAGTAATGTAGTGATTACTTCCATTTCTGGCACTATGGCATTTCTGTGCTGTGTCGGGGATGTTAGGTGTTAGATGATCGGTCACAAACATATGATCCCTGCACAATCTAATGTATAGTGTCTTATTAACTCACTGTCATGCATTGTGTGCAAGTTTTGTCAATTTTCTCCACTGTTAAAGAAACTCTTAAGCCTCTTAAAAGTCCTTGTCTGTACTCCTAACAATTTTGGACCTTAAGACCTCTTTTTAAGGGTTAAGATGCTTTCTGAATTACTTTTTTCTTTACTAGGATCTTTTCTTTCATTTTAAGAGGAAACTTCTTAGAATTTTGTCACTAAAGGTGCTTTAAAAGGTTCTTCACAGCGATGCCATAGAAGAACCATTTTTGGTTCCACAAAGAACCATTCAGTCAAAGGTTCTTTTAAGAACCATCTCTTTCTTACCTTTTTATAATCTGAAGAACCTTTTTTCGCCACAAAGAACCTTTTGTGAAACAGAAAGGTTCTTCAGATGTTAAAGGTTCTTTATGGAACCATTTAGGGAAAAAAAGGTTCTTCTATGGCATTGTGAAGCACCTTTATTTTTAAGAGCAGTGTTTCCCACAGGTTTGAAGGCAATGTGTGATGGTCACCCCGGGGGTCGATTGGATCCCCTAAAGGGATTTCCTAATACCTAAAGGTTAATAATAAAAAAACTGTTAATTATTAGTTAAACAGAACAACATACAACAGCCTACTTGCTGCACAGTCTGCAACTTTTGTTAGGGCACATTATTTTGCGAAATATTATTGAAATTTAACAAATCTATTTTTAAAACAAATTATGAGCTCTAAGATTTTTAGAATTTTTACAACTCTTTTGCTTTAGTTTAGACCATCCTAAAAATTAAATCTTAAAATAAAATGTTAAGGTTACCACTGCATTTTTCTGAGAAAAAACAAAGTACTTCAATGTAGTTTCATTAGAAAAGTACAATAATAAAAAAAATAATAAAAACATAATTATTGTTTATTTAATTCTAACAAATAAGTTCTTGTTAAAAACTAACCAAAATTATTAATAGAATCAAATAGTTTGCTTATAATTTCCACACAGGAGAGACTTGATGTTGTTTCCAAACAAAATAAAATATATTAACCAAAATGAGTTGGAAAATATCGGCATATGGGATAACGGCAAAAATCAAATATCGTGCATCCCTACTTACAACTGTACTAAACATAGGTTACCATCATTTTCTTTCTGGAGGGTTACCCAAATGATGGTAACCTAAATAGGTGAGGCAGGGACAGCTGATTTTTTTTGGCTTTTTTTTCAATAAAATTGTCACTACCGTAACAGTCATGACTCATGACCAACATGTCATCATTGTTTCGGTAATGACAAAAGGTAACATACGATCCTTAATTTGGGAGAAATAAAATTTTAGTACAGTTATGCAAATCTTTAGTATTTTAGTATGTTTTAGTGACAAAACATTACTGTGACACAGTCACGACCAAAACATCTACCCCCGGTTTCACAGACAAGGCTTAAGCCTAGTCTTAGACTAAAATGTAAGTCTGAGCTGTTTCAACTGAAACAAAATTGCACTGATTGATCTTAAAATATATCAGTGCCTTCGTTTTGTCTCAAGATGCACATCAGTAATGTTTTTTTCTAAGCATGTTTATAAAATATTACTTAAATGTCCTAATTGAACTATGGCCTAATCCTGGCTTAGTCTAAGCCCTGTCTGTGAAACCGGGCCATGATGTTTTGTCAAAAATAAACTATACTGAATTATCAACTAAGATGTTATGATAGTTTTTGGTTCAGTGTATATTTAAACTAATTAATCCTTAACTTTAAAATCAGTATGATTAACTTTTTGCTATTTACAAAGAAAAAGTGAATTCAAAATGCAAGAAGTCTCATAAATCACACTTGAAAAACTCTTTTTAATAGAAAAAAATAAATAGTTCCAATAAGGATGTTAGTAAAATCTTAATAGGCCAATATAACCTTTCTTATTAAATTATATATTACTGTTTCGGTAGTAAAAATTTGGGGAGAGGCGAAATATTCCATAACTTTATGAAAATACAATATGACAATTAACTGCACAATGACTAGAAATGTGTACCTTGGATATAATACATATTGCATATGTACAAAATTTATATTTTTTGTCCAACTCTGACTTTGCACCAATTCTATAGAGTGAACTATATATGTTATCTTTGATTTATTAACTATTATTTAGACTAACTTTTAAATTCTAATGTTTTTGATATACTGGATGGTGTAATGTCTTTGCTTCTTCGTTTTACCTACAGAATAAGTGATGTGTTTGGACAGAAGCTCTGTTCTGGGTCCATCTGCTCGTGGACAGGTAAGTATGTTTTTTTTCCCCTTTTTTTAAATACAGTATTTTTTCTTCTCAAAAGAAGTATAACCCCTGCTGGACATCGTGTCGGGGCTCAGGGAGGATCCGAATCATCCCCACCCATTCATTCACTCAACACTCATTCACATCGCAGTGATCTGGCTGGAATCGAACCAGCGACCTCTGAACCGTGTGGCAGCGCTCAAACCTCTGAGCCACAGATCACTTGTTTAAAGTTGTGCTGGAACTTATATTTGACTGTTTACAAGAAACAAGTTAAAGATTTGGCAGAGTCTCTTTACTCACTCATATCGTAGTGCTCTGGCTGGAATCAAACCAGCAACCTCTGAACCGGTAGGCAGCGCTCTTACCATTGAGCTGCAGATCTGTTGTCTGAGTATGTGCTGGAACTTATATTTGACTGTTCACCCTGTCAATTTTACAATAAAGCAGATACATTTTAAACACTGAGCTGGGATTTGAATCCTCAACCTCTGAAACCATGAGACAACACTCTTACCTCTAAGCCACAGATCTCTTGAGGGAAGATGTGCTGAAACTTATATTTATCTATTCACTGCGTGATATTTACAATAAACCAGCTAAATTTTAAGCCTTGAATTGGGATTTGAACCAGCAATCTCCATAACTGTGAGACAGCACTCTTATCTCTGAGCCACAGATCTTATAAATAAAATATAAAGGCACAAAGACATGATGTTACACACTCCTGTACTGTCCTGTCCTGTAGGTGGCGGTATGCATCTTCAAGCTGGTTGCAATCCGCCATCAACAAAAGAAAGAAAGAAAGAAAGCAGTGATCCTACTGGTTGACAACGTGATTAACAACCCACACCTGTTAGAGATTAGCGTAACAAACAAGAAGCTGCACAAACACACGCGCAAAGAGAAGTCTTCTTTGAATGTGGTAAGTCTACATTTTTGTCGATAAAGCGTTTTATATTTTAGTAACTTTTTACCATGTCCTTGTTGTGTCTCATTATTGTTAGTTTACGCTTTTGGATGTTGAGAGCGGATATTTGTGTGTTGTGCTAATGATAAACACACTGGTTGTTTGTGCAAGTACAATTAGGAAAATTAGCCATGGTTTTACTATAAATAAAACCCCAAAACGATGGTGATTGTTATTGTAAACCATGGTATTTGTAGTACAAATACAAAAGGTAATCAAGTCGACAAAGCCTTGAATATTTTATGATTTTATTAAAAGTTTAATATAACCATAGTTAATAAATGAGGCATTGCACATCCACAGTAAGTGACATCGGCCTACTATGTTAGTAAAATAATGTGGATATCTGATTCTTTTTATGCAAGCACCCCTGTCACCTAAAATTGATTAGTTTTAGTATGTGTACATTTTAATTGACTCCTTTTAAGTTTTTACTATCATTTCACCACATATCAATCTGTTCAACATTTCATCTTGTATGTCTGTCTGAGACTTGTGGTTTACTACAGGAAGAACTTGTTAGTGAATTGTGAGCTGTTTTTAAGTTTCTGCTTTCTGTCTGTAGGCTATTTCTGGTTCAGAGTTGCTGGAGATCATGAGGAGGTGGCAGGAGAAGCAGGGGAGCATCCTTTCATGAGGGGAGCAACTGCTGGATCCTCGTTGACCTTTGACTCTTTTCTGGACTCCATGAAGTGCACTGTTTGCTGCTGTAATGCATCTTTGAGCTGTTGGACCTGTCTGATTATACCAACTCGGACCCATTCTCTGGGTAAATGCTTTGATGGACCGTTTGTTTTAACAATGATAATATGATCACTGTGATTTGTGTGTGTAAAGTGTGTGCTCAATAAAAGGATAAATGTGATATTTGTGTGCCGTTCATGATTTTCAGAGATCCTCTGATCTCAGTTCTCCAAACACATGCTGTTACGTCTAATCAGCTGTTCAATCTTTTTAAGTAAGGTTTGTGTGCATCTGGCAAATTTAGATTTGTCTTTGGATAAGCTGTGGTTGATTTGTAGTTTGAAGTTCGGTCCAGTTTATTTGCTCTTAACAGAGCAAATGACAGAGCAAATAACATGTTAATCAGCGAAGCGTGCATCTGAATGGCTGTAATGTGGTGCAGTAATATTGCAACGACTTCAGCCATCAGTGATTCAGCCACGGATCAGAGTCTCGAGCAGTTGTTCATCTCAGTGTGAGCAAATGTCTGACTAATATACCTTCAAATGGGCCAAACACACCTTTCTCCATGTGCAGGTGGCGCGAGGGAGCCTGATGAGTCCTGGATCAGATACTGGTGGAGCATTTTGCAGGTAAAATAAGCTGCTGTGTGGGTGGAGCCTAAAGTGGGTGGGCTGTTAATAATTTATTTATTTAAAAAAAAAAAAAAAAAAAAAAAAAAAGTTTGTACTTAGCCTGTGTCTGGAATTTTTACAAGTATAAACTTAAAATTTTGACTTCTTCTGGATAACCGCTGCTCGATTTTGTCTGGGAAGCCCCAGGGGGAGCGTCTGGATCTGTACTCCCCCTTTGTCTGTAACCTTCTCTCGTTTCAGGTCGTGCTCTGATCCGCTTTGCAGCTTGTCACAGCGCACTACCGAACGACCGCCACGCAACCGTGTTTCGGTGACCAGTCTGGGGCTTGAACCCGGTACCTCCCGTCCAGGGAGTACTTGCTCAGTCCACTGAGCCACTGGCACTTCCACACTTACTTTGCTGTTTTGCGTTATTTTGTTTTTAATTTTGACTTTTTTCTCTCTAAAGACTAGTGAAATTAAACATTTTTCCATCCCGATAAGGGATTTGAACCTGGGACTCCCAGGACGTAGACTGATGCGCCGACCACTGGGCCACAAGCTCTTTCACGCTTACTATTCTTTTTTGTGAACTCTTGACTTTTTTTCTCTCTAACGACTAGTGAAATTAAAAATTTTTACATCCTGATAGGGGATTTGAACCTAGGACTCCCAGGACGTAGACTGACGCTCTGACCACTGGGCCACAAGCTCCTTCACTCTTGCTTTTCTTTTTTGTGAACTCTTTGACTTATTATTTCTTTAAAGACTAGTTAAATTAAACATTTCCCATCCCGCTAGGAGATTTGAACCTGGAACTCTCAGGTTGTAGACTGACACTCTGACCACTGGACCACAAGCTCTTTCACTCTTATTTCTCTTTTTTTTTTGAACTCTTGACTTTTTTTTCTCTAAAGACTAGTGAAATTAAACATTCTGTCATCCCAATAGGGGATTTGAACCTAGGACTCCCAGTACGTAGACCGACGCTCTGACCACTGGGCCACAAGCTCTTTCACTCTTGCTCCTCTTTTTTGTGAACTCTTGACTTTTTTTTTCTCTAAAGTCTAGTGAAATTAAACATTTTTCCATCCCGATAGGGGATTTGAACCTGGAACTCTCAGGTTGTAGACTGACGCTCTGACCACTGGGCCACCAGCTCTTTCACCCTTGTTCCTCTTTTCTTTTTTTTTTTTTTTTTCTAAAGACCTGTGAAATTAAACATTTTTTCATCCTGATAAAGGATTTGAACTTGGGACTCCCAGAAAGTAGACTGACATTCTGATCACTGGGCCACAAGTTCTCTACAAACTATCACACAAATGGTAAGTAAGATCTTTAATAATTCTTTGTCAAACCTAAAGAATAGCACAACTTGTAAATAACAACAATATGAATTGTATCATTTTGTGTATTTTAAAGAAAAAGTCCCAAAAAAATCCTGGAAGTTTCTAGCAGTGCTGAAGATCTTGATCATCAGTTTCAGGTGTTTTTAATCAGGGTTGGAGCTAAACTCTGGGAAGTGACTCACCACGAACAGGATTAGACATGCTTTATTTAAAAGGAAAACAATGCTGTTTTTAGGGAATTAATGCAGATACACTTGTTGTCCACAAGAGGGAACACACTGACACGTTGGTCTGGTTTAATGCATGTGCCTCTCAGTAAAAAGTTGACGATTAAAATGGAGAGCCGTTTCATTAGGTTATAGTTATGAGTAATTTTGATACAGACTTAATTAAAAATGAATACAAATAACCAAATTGTCAACAAACATAATTTAGAAAAATAAATAAACATCTTTACCAAGAGAAATGCTGAAAGAATCTCTTGTCTTATCATACTTGTCTGACCACATCAGATGAGAGATGATCTGGATAACTGCACTTCAGTTTTTACCTTAAGCTACAAGTCATAGTTTATTGCCAACGGACTCAAAGTTCATACAGAGAGTCATTGTCCATATTACAGTAAGGACGATTTGATGTGATAACACCCCCAAAAAGTTAGCTGCATATATATAAAAAAAAAAAAACCTCTGCTGTCCCTTTCCAACCTATTTCTGCTTACCATCAGTTGCTATCTAGAGGGGTAACCTTCCAGAAAGAAAATAATGGTAACCTATGTTTAGTACACAACAAAACACAAACATTAGTTCTAAGTCTTGCCTGTCCATGAGCAGATGTCTATCATTACAGACAACGTCCACACGTCTCAGAACTCTGCTTCTGTCCAAACACATCTCTCCTGTAAAGAAAAGGCAACCACTATAGAGACATCAGAGCCAGCTGCAAATTCCAGAAGATCTGAGGTAAAGCGCTGAAAGGCTAATACAACAGAACTGTTGTATTAATTAAATAATTGTAATGTAAATTCACATGTAGCATTTAAAATATACATATTTTCTTTATTTAAACCAAATTTGCACTAGTTTTGCAGAATTCCGATTCCAACATAAAAATGAATGATCATATTATATCAAGTGTAATTAATTTAATTCATACAACTACAGTTCAACATGAATTTCTCTATTACTTTTAGCCTATTCTTTTTGTTGATATGTGTGTGTGTAAACAAAGAGCTTGAATATTATATTTATTTTGAGTTTAGCTGATACATTTGATCTAATATTTTAATTTTTTTTTGTAATAATTTTAGTATTTAAAGCAGTTGCATTTTTAAGGACAAATTTCCACCAATAAGATCAATCTGTGTGGTTCATTGTCACCTCATTATGATCGCAGCATTCCGTTTTAGAATGTTCAGTGAGTAGTCCATGAATATGAGTGCAGAGGAATCAGGAATTTTGTGGCGAGTGATTGTAACTATGCTCTTTACACTTTGGGCATCAGAATTTGTAATTTTTCATAATTTGGAGAAAAATCTGTTCTGTGAAATGAGATAAACAAACAGGCATGCTACACACTGGAGGTCCATGTGGAAATGTTCAAATATTTAATTAATCTAGATCAAACCCATGACTAATTGGAACAATCTTAATTTGAGCAGATTCAAAAGGTATAAATGCTGATTATATGCCCTAATACACAGATGAGTTCCTCCTATACTCTTGAAATTAAATGATGCGTTATAATCTCTCTATTAACACAACACTTTTCAGTATATTAAATTTTGCAGTGCCAAATACAGACTATAACCATTTTTTCAACATTTATTCACAAATATGGAGCCCCATAGACATTGTCTTGTCTATGTGAGGAACTCCATCCACAACAAAGAGGTTTCACGTTAAAAATGACACCTTTACATCAAAGTAAACAACGTGACAGTTGATGACAGTCACAACAAATTCGTATCGTTTTAGGAGCATAAAAGTACAGTTTCTGCAGATGGCAGTCACTTAACAGCATAAACAACCGACGCACATTGTGATAAAGTGAAGGAATCGACTGACACGCGACTCACCTGTAAGTAACCATAACCTGAAAACGTATAGTTTGCACAAACTATTATTTTAGATTAACTAATTAGATTAGTTTACTTGGGTAAAAGCCGAAAATGTACCTGCATCGTGCAACGTAAGGAGTGTTTCGCCTTAATCGCACATAGTTGCTAGCAGTGATCCTACTGGTTGACAACGTGATTAACAACCCACAGCTGATAGAGATTGGCGTAACAAACAAGCTGCACGAACACAGGCGCAAAGAGAAGATTTCTTTGTATGTGGTAAGTCTACATTTTTCGTCGATAAAACTTTTTATATTTAAGTAACTTTTTAGTATGTCCTTGTTGTATTTCATTATTGTTTGCGATGTTGAGAGCGGATATTTGTATGTTGTGCTAATGATAAACACACTGGTTTGTTGTGCAAGTACAATTAGGAAAACTAGCCATGGTTTTAGAATAAATAAATAAAACCCCAAAACGATGGTGATTGTTGTTGTAAACCATGGTATTTGTAGTACAAATACAAAAGGTAATCAAGTTGACAAAAAAGCCTTAAATATTCTACGCTTTTATTAGAAATTTCATGTAACAGTTAGCTAATAAATTTGAGGTATTGCACATCCACAGTAAATGACTTTGGCCTACTATGCTAGTAAAATAAGGTAGATATCTGTAATTCTTTTTATGCAAGCACCCTAGTCACCTAAAATTGATTAGTTTTAGCATGTGTACATCTTTGACTCTTTTTACTGCATTTTGCATTATTATTATTATTAATTGAGACATTTTACTACATATCAATCTGACTTGTGGTTTCCTACAGGAAGAACTTGTTAGTGAATTCTGTGCTGTTTTTAAGTTTCTGCTTTCTGTCTGTAGGGTATTTCTGGTTCAGAGTTGCTGGAGATCACGAGGAGGTGGCAGGAGAAGCAGGGGAGCGTCCTTTCATGAGGGGAGCAACTGCTGGATCCTCGTTGACTTTTGACTCTTTTCTGGACTCTGTGAAGTGCACCGTTTGCTGCCGTAATGCAACTTTGAACTGTTGGACCCGTCTGATTATACCAGCTCGGACCCATTCTCTGGGTAAATGCTTTGATGGGCCGTTGTTTTAACAAATGCCTTGCTTTAGAGAATGATCACTGTGATTTTTGTGTGTAAAGTGTGTGCGCTCAATAAAAGGATAAATGTGATATTTGTGCCGTTCATGATTTTCAGAGATCCTCTGATCTCAGTTTTCCAAACACATGCTGTTACTTCTAATCAGCTGTTGAATCTTTTTAAGTAAGGTTTGTGTGCATATGGCAAATTTAGATTTGTCTTTGGATAAGCTGTGGTTGATTTGTAGTTTTAAGTTCGGTCCAGTTTATTTGATCTTAACAGAGCTGCTTGTCTTCAAATAAATGACTGTTAATCAGCGAAGCGTGCATCTGAATGGCTGTAATGTGGTGCAGTAATATTGCAACGACTTCAGCCATCAGTGATTCAGCCACGGATCAGAGTCTCGAGCTGTTGTTCATCTGAGTGTGTGCAAATGTCTGACTAATATACCTTCAAATGGGCCAAACACACCTTTCTCCATGTGCAGGTGTCTGTCTGTAGAGCGAGGGAGCCTGATGAGTCCTGGATCAGATCCTGGTGGAGCGTTTTGCAGGTAAAATAAGCTTCTGTGTGGGTGGAGCCTAAAGTGGGTGGGCTGTTATTAATTAATTAATTAATTAAAAAAAAAAAAGTTTGTACTTAGCCTGTGTCTGGAATTTTTACAAGTATAAACTTAAAAATTTGACTTCTTCTGGATAACCGCTGCTCGATATTATCTGGGAAGCCCCAGGGGGAGCGTCTGGATCTGTACTCCCCCTTCGTCTGTAACCTTCTCTCGTCAGGTTGTGCTCTGATCCGCTTTGCAGCTTGTCACAGCGCACTACCGAACGACCGCCACGCAACGGTGCTTCGGTGACCAGTCTGGGGCTTGAACCCCGGTACCTCCCGTCCAGGGAGTACATGCCCAGTCCACTGAGCCACTGGCACTTCCACACTTACTCTGCTGTTTTTCTTTAATTTTGACTTTTTTTTCTCTCTAAAGACTAGTCAAATTAAACATTTTTCTCTCCCAATAGGAGATTTGAACCCGGAACTCCCAGGTTGTAGACTGACGCTCTGATCACTGGGCCACAAGCTCTTTCATGCTAACTCTCTTTTTTTGTGAAATTTTGACTTTTTTTTCCTCTAAAGACTAATGAAATTAAACATTTTTCCATCCAAATAGGGGAATTGAACCTGGGACTCTGACATCACGAACTCACTCACTGACCGCTGGTCCACAGGCTCTTCCTCACGTGTTCACTTTTTTTCAGACTTTTGTTTTTGTTTGTTTTTTCTTTAAAGACGAGAGAAACTAAATATTTTTCACCTTAATGTGTGTTTTGAATCTGGACTTCCCAGACAATGGACTGACGCTCTGACCGCTATTCACCCTGTCATTTTACAATAAAGAAGTTAAATTTTAAACAAACTAGAGTTAGGATTTGAACCAGCAACCTCTGAATCCATGAGACAGTGCTCTTACCTCTGAACCACAGATCTCTTGGCTGGACACATGCTGGAACTTATATTTGACTAATCAGCCTGTAATTTTTTCAATAAACTAGTTAAATTTGAATAGTGAGTTGTGGTTTCGAACCAGCAACCTTTGCAACCGTGACGCAGCGCTCTTACCTCTGAACCACAGATCTCCGATCTGTGGTTCAGAAGTAAGAGCGCTGCCTTATAGTCTGTCTGAACACATGCAGAAACTTATATTTTACTATTCACTGTCATTTTTACAATAAACTACTTAAATTTTCAACACACTGAGTTGGGGTTTAAACCCATGACACCACTGCAACCACGGCTGTAAATAACGTGTGTTTAGCCACTAGTGCCATCATGGCTTTCACACTGAAAGTTGGCGTTTGAGCCCTTTAGTTGGATATAATGCAATACATGGACTTTAATGCGAGCAATAGCAAGGCTTGAACTCCATGAAGCCAACACAACACTCTGCATCCTTAGCCAATGAAACTGGTGAGGTAATGGTTGTTTTGGTTGAGTTTCATTAATAGCTTTGGTTCATGTGATTTAAAAAAAAAACGGCTCAAAGCAATTTGAACACAGAAAATGTAAAAGCTTGCTTTACTGAGATTGACATGACAAGTATGGATGTCCATCATTACAGTGAATGTCCACATGCTCCTGAATGTGTAACGGTCCAAACATCCCTTATTCTGTAGAGAAAAGACATAAATATACATTACTCTGCATAATATAAATATTAAATGATTCAAAATTAATTCAAAGAATGTAAATGTAACAACAACTGATTCACTTGTTCTTCTGAAGATCTGACTGGGAGTTTAGCATGAGATAGAATGTAAACAAAGACTAAATTGCCTGACAGAGGAGCTTTATATTTTAAATACACATAAACAAACACTTAAATAATGACTTACATTAAGTACTGCTAAATGGGTCCTAGTAATTTTACACGAAATATACACTGGAAGAGAAGGAGACTTACAGGTGAGCAGCATGACATCTTCCATTCCTGCACTTTATCACAGCGTTTGTCCGTTTTGTTTGTTTGTGGGATGATGAAATGTGTCCTTAGTGACAATATATAATATTTATACTTAAATCAGTCTGCACGTGTTGTGGCGACTGTTACCGTCATGTTGTCAAACATCTGAAAGTGTCAAATTAAACCTAAAGCCTGTTTATGCCACCTTGTGGCGCGGGTGGAAAACTGCACTCCGTTTTTTTATTTTTATTTTTTATTATTATTTTTTTTACCTTACCAGGTACTTTAGAGATTTAACATTCTCACCCTTAAGAAAACGTAAAAGTCCCTTTTCGGTTAAATGTGTACTAGGCAAGTGACAAATAGCTGAACCTCAGCAATCTTTTGTGGTTTAACTGAAGCTACAATCCTGAGATAGCTAATCGTAGAAGAGAGAACTGGCATTTACATTTAGAATATTTCACAAATTTATATTTCGTCAGGCTCTTGACCTACAGAGCAACTTGGATCTAGTAGTTTTTGTTAAATGATCCATATAAGCCTTTAAAATAAATACCAATGGCTTGGTGTGAGAGATTGATCACTGATGTATATGTACAGGTATATTTATAAAGTAATGAATTATAAAACATCTAACCATTTAAATGTTGTCTAATGGCAGTTTTTTTTACTGGTGATGGACTGGGTGTTTTCCTGCTTCGGTTTCCAGCATCTCCCCTCCTAAATAGGGAAATCAGTTTAGAGATTGAATGGATTGATAACCGACACATGCATTAGACCAGATCAATGTATTAATGTGCTCCCTCTTGTGGACAATAAGTCTATCTGCATTAATAAGTGAAAACAGCAGGAGGAATAAGATTGTCCAATCCTGCTCCAGTTGAGCCACTTTCCTGATTTTAGCTCCAGTCCTGATTAAAAACAGCCAAAGCAGCTAATCAAAGTCTTCAGGATTAGAAGAAACGTTCAGGCTGGTGTGTTGAACTCTTTTGTTTTGCACAAATGTCAATTCATATATTTACCTCCTATCCAGTAAAACAGAAAAACACCCCTTACCTTCACCTCTTTTTTATCACATAAATGAAAGCTCATAATAAAGCCAGTCCAAAAGAAGTCTTAACTCACCAGTTTCAGTGGCTCAGGATGCAGAGCGTTGTGTTGGGAGTCCTGAGTTTAAATCCCACTATTGCTTACATTGAAGTCTTGCATTATATCCAACAAAGTGGCTCAAACACCAGCATTCAACGTGAAAGCTAGGGTGGCACTAGTGGCTAAACACACGTTATTCACAGTCATGGTAGCAATGGTGTCATGGGTTCAAACCCCAGCTCAGTGTGTTGAACATTTAACTGGTTTATTGTAACAAATGGTGGAATACAATTTCCTTCACATGTTCCAACAAAAAATCACTGGCTTGGCGGTAAGTTCACTGCCTTACAGTTTCAGAGGTTGTTGGTTCAAACCCCAGTTCAGTGTGTTTAACTAGTTTATTGTAAAAAAAAAAAAAAAAATTACAGTGAATAGTAAAATATAAATTCCAGCATGCATTCAGACACAAGATCTGTGGCTCAGAGGTAAGAGCACTGCCTCCTGGATTTAGAAGTTGCTGGTTCAAACCTTAACTCAAGTTTGTTTTAAATTTAACTTCATTATTGTAAAATGACAGTCAGAGCGTCAGTGCGTCAGTCCATTGTCTGGGAAGTCCAGATTCAAATCCCACATTAAGGTGAAAAATATTTAGTTTCTCTCGCCTTTAAAGAAAAAAAAACAAAAGTCTGAAAAAAAGAAAGCATGCGAGGAAGAGACTGTAGACCAGTGGTAAGTGAGTCAGGTCATGACCTCAGAGTCCCAGGTTCAATTCCCTTATTGGGATGGAAAAATGTTTCATTTCATTAGTCTTTAGAGAAAAAAAAGAGGTCAAATGTTCAAAAAATAAAAGGAGAGTAAGAGTGAAAGAGCTTGTGGTCAGAGTGTCAGTCTACATCCTGGGAGTCCCAGGTTCAAATCCCCTACCGGGACAGAAAAAAAGTTTAATTTCACTAGTCTTTAGAGAGAAAAAAAGTCAAAAGTAAAAAAAAAAGAAGAGTAAGAGTGAAAGAATTTGTGGGTCAGTGGTCAGAGTGTCAGACTACATCCTGGGAGTCCCATGTTCAAATCCCCTATTGGGATGGGAAGTTGTTTAATCTCACTAATCTTTAGAGAAAAAAAAAGTCAAAAGTAAAAAAAAAAAAGAAGAAGAACACGAGTGAAAGAGCTTGTGGGCCAGTGGTCAGAGCGTCAGTCTACATTCTGGGAGTCCTGGGTTCAAATCCCCTATCTGGACGAAAAGTTGTTTAATCTCACAAATCTTTAGAGAAAAAAAGTCAAAAGTTTAAAAAAAAAAGAAGAACATGAGTGAAAGAGCTTGTGGGCCAGTGGTCAGAGCGTCAGTCTACACCCTCGGAGTCCCAGGTTCAAATCCCCTATCGGGACGAAAAGTTGTTTAATCTCACTAATCTTTAGAGAAAAAAAAGTCAAAAGTTTAAAAAAAAAGAAGAACATGAGTGAAAGAGCTTGTGGGCCAGTGGTCAGAGCGTCAGTCTACATCCTGGAAGTTCCAGGTTCAAATCCCCTATTGGGATGGGAAGTTGTTTAATCTCACTAGTCTTTAGAGAAAAAAAAGTCAAGAGTTAAAAAAAAAAGAAGAACATGCGTGAAAGAGCTTGTGGGCCAGTGGTCAGAGCGTCAGTCTACACCCTCGGAGTCCCAGGTTCAAATCCCCTATCGGGACGAAAAATTGTTTAATCTCACTAATCTTTAGAGAAAAAAAAGTCAAAAGTTTAAAAAAAAAGAAGAACATGCGTGAAAGAGCTTGTGGGCCAGTGGTCAGAGCGTCAGTCTACATCCTGGAAGTTCCAGGTTCAAATCCCCTATTGGGATGGGAAGTTGTTTAATCTCACTAGTCTTTAGAGAAAAAAAAGTCAAGAGTTAAAAAAAAAAGAGGAACATGCATGAAAGAGCTTGTGGGCCAGTGGTCAGATCGTCAGTCTACACCCTCGGAGTCCCAGGTTCAAATCCCCTGTCGGAAGGAGAAAAGTTTAATTTCACTAGTCTTTAGAGAAAAAAAAGTCAAAATATCAAAAAGAAGAGTAAGAGTGAAAGAGCTTGTGGGCCAGTGGTCAGAGCGTCAGTCTACACCCTTGGAGTCCCAGGTTCAAATCCCCTATCGGGATGGAAAAAATCTATTTCACTAGTCTTTAGAGAAAAAAAAGTCAAAATTAAAAACAAAATAAAACAAATCAGAAGAGTAAGTGTGGAAGTGCCAGTGGCTCAGTGGACTGAGCAAGTACTCCCTGGACGGGAGGTACCGGGTTCAAGCCCCAGACTGGTCACTGAAGCATGGTTGCGTGGTGGTCGTTCGGTAGTGCGCTGTGACAAGCTGCAAAGCGGATCAGAGCACGACCTGAAACGAGAGAAGGTTACAGACGAAGGGGGAGTACAGATCCAGACGCTCCCCCTGGGGCTTCCCAGACAAAATCGAGCAGCGGTTATCCAGCAGAAATCAAAATTTTAAGTTTATACTTATAAAAATTCCAGACACAGGCTAAGTACAAACTTTTTTTTTTTTTTTTTTTTTTTTTTTTTTTTTATTATTATTATTAAACAGCCCACTTTAGGCTCCACCCACACAGCTTATTTTACCTGCAAAATGCTCCACCAGGATCAGATCCAGGACTCATCAGGCTCCCTCGCTCTACAGACGACACCTGGACATGGAGAAACGTGTTTTACCCATTTGAAGGTATATTAGTCAGACATTTGCTCGCACTGACATGAACAACAGCTCGAGACTCTGATCCAACGTTACATTCAGGTGCACACTTTGCTGATAAACAGTCATTTATTTGAAGACAAGCAGCTCTGTTAAGAACAAATAAACTGGACTTAAACTACAAATCAACCACCGCTTATCCAAAGACAAATCTAAATTTGCCAGTTGCACACAAACCTTACTTAAAGATTCAACAGCTGATTAGAACAGCATGTGTTTGGAGAACTGAGATCAGAGGATCTCTGAAAATCATGAACGGCACACAAATATCACATTTATCCTTTTATTGAGCACACACTTTACACACAAATCACAGTGATCATTCTCTAATGCAAGGCATTTGTTAAAACAAACGGCCCATCCGAGCTGGTATAATCAGTCCAACAGCTCAAAGATGCATTACGGCAGCAAACGGAGCACTTCACGGAGTCCAGAAAAGAGTCAAAGGTCAACGAGGATCCAGCAGTTGCTCCCCTCATGAAAGGAAGCTCCCCTGCTTCTCCTGCCACCTCCTCATGATCTCCAGCAACTCTGAACCAGAAATACCCTACAGACAGAAAGCAGAAACTTAAAAACAGCACACAATTCACTAACAAGTTCTTTCTGTAGGAAACCACAAGTCAGATTGATATGTGGTGAAATGATAGTCGCAATTAATAATAATGCAAAATGCAGTAAAAATGTTGTAGCTTAATGCAAAAAAAAAAAAAAGTCAATTAAGATGTACACATGCTAAAACTAATAAATTTTAGGTGACAGGGGTCCTTGCATAAAAATAATTACAGATATCCACCTTATTTTACTAGCATAGTAGGCTGAAGTCATTTACTGTGGATGTGCAATACCTCAAATTTATTAGCTAACTGTTTCATGCAATTTCGAATAAAAGAGTAGAATATTCAAGGCTTTTTTGTCGACTTGATTACCTTTTGTATTTGTACTACAAATACCATGGTTTACAATAACAATCACCATCGTTTTGGGGTTTTATTTATAGTAAAACCATGGTTTATTTTCCTTATTGTACTTGCACAAACAACCAGTATGTTTATCATTAGCACAACACACAAATATACGCTCTCAACATCAAACAGCGCAAACTAACAATAATGAGATACAAAATTAAGGAAATGCTAAAAAGTTACTTAAACATAAAACGTTTTATTGACGAAAAATGTTGACCTACCACATTCAAAGAAGACTTCTTTTTGCGCCCGTGTTCGTGCAGCTTCTTGTTTGTTACGCTAATCTCCAACAGGTGTGGGTTGTTAATCAATAGGATTCAACCAATAGGATTATTGCTAGGAACTAAGTGCGATTATTGGACAACAAAACCAGTTTTAAGTAGCAAGGGTTTATTTGTAGCAATAGCCAAAAATACTTTGAATGGGTCCAAATGATCGATTTTTCTTTTATGCCAAAAATCATTAGGGTATTAAGAAAATATCATGTTCCATGAGATTTCCTACCATAAATATATCAAAACGTAAGTTTTGATTGGTAATATGCATTGGTAAGAACTTCATTCAGACAACTTTAAAGCCGATTTTTTTTTTTTTTTTTTTTTTTGCAATCTCAGAATCCAGATTTTCAAATAGCTAGTTGTATCTTGGTCAAATATTGTCCTATCCTAACAACCCATGCAAACCTAACAAACCATCAATGGAAAGCTTATGGGAAAGATGATGCTTTCCACTTGTGAAGTGGAAATTACCAGTGTGTCGTGTTCAGGTGCTTTTGTTGTCGTAGTGAAGAGAAACATGGCGTACTCGGAATTTGTCCTCACATGCTATTTGGGTAAAACGCACATGAAGGCAGCATTAGCGTTCAGACATTACACCATCTTTTAAAATGCACGTAAAATATTGTTCTGTTATAAAGCATGTGCATTTGGAGGAATTATCTGCTTAAATAAAGGGGGAAACAACAGTCTGGATATAGTTTTTGCTAAATCAGCTGTCATATGTTTCCCACTTTGTTACTTTTTAAAATACGTTGAAAATGCAGTCCGTAACTTTTGTCGCTCTAGCGGTAAACAGAATTGCTTGCGTCTGGCGGAAGAACATTGTAGCCGGAGCTACTTCTCTCTGTTTATGTCTATGACGAATCACGCAGGTACTGTGCTACCCCGCAGCGGTTCCTACCAGAATCCGTCTTAAATAGTCCGAATATAAAAACTTATTATAAGCGTACCGTAATGACTCAGGATAAGCCAAAATCACGGTTTGGGAATTGATTCATGATGTACTCGTTTATTATATACATTTAGTAAATTATGAACACAAAAGTTACAGACTGCAGTACACGAATATGGTACTCAAATCCTAAACTGCATTTCAGTTTTTTGGTTCCTATAGATGCGCTTCATCTTTTTGACCACCAGATGATGGTAACTGTGCAGAAAAGCTTTGCTTAACGAACCCAAATTCAGTACGGTTGTAGACCTATTGAAAGGGTTCTGAGATGGTACTTGTAATGGTGTTAAAGAATGATACTGAACCAAAACAATACATTTATACCAAGGGAAATGTTGTTTAGCTAGTGATTTTTGTTAAGACCAGCTTTGCAGATGCAAGACCTGCCAGTGGTCAGTCGGGCTTGGACTTGCAGAGGAAAGTTTATAAAACACAGACTCTCATTCATAAGTAACATAAACAGCCTCATGGCCTCTAAACCCCTTCAAACAAGTGCTTATTCTTACCTTCTTCTGAATCTGACTTTAATTTAGATGGTTTATGTATCTCATCTTTTATCTTTGTCTGCATTCAGCAGCAAGAATCAAAGTAGGCTTCAGAATTAATGTTAACTAGCTTTTAATAACAGTATCAAACCCCAAAGGACAGAATAACAAGGATTGATTAAGGGACTGTGGGTCGCAATGTTCCTTTCGCAGGCATCTTAATTGATTGCATTCTGGCTTCTACCACATCCAGAAAATGTTTGCCATAGTTCTGGCCTAAGAGAGCATGTGTTTTGTGTGCCTCAGCTACGGTGGTCACTGTTTAAATCTGTCAGGATGGGGTATGTTGTTTATACCTCAATGTCAGCTGTGGTAAGCAAGCGATGAGCAAGCACAGTCTTCATTTTGGTCTGGATGTTAAATTGTTTGGAAGTGAAAAACAATGCTCTCTGTCTTGTTTTCACAAGAATTCGCTTTGTTGACATTGAGACCTCAGCGTCCTCTCCTCTTCTCGAGCTTTATGAGATTTGCGAAGCTTGGCTGAAAGCGAGTGCTAAAGTTAACAAATCATCAAAGCGAAACTGGACTAATGTGTTGAACTTCACGGTTGAATCTCACGAAGAAATGTCTGGGTCATATTTCATATTTTAAAAGAAATAATAAGCACATTTTCTTCTATAATTCTTAATACAGAATATATATATATATATATATATATATATAGATAGATAGATAGATAGATAGATATTATGATGATTATTATTATTATTATTATTATTTTAAATATTATAAATATGTCTGGGTCATATTTCACGCTTTCACTTTTATATTAACGTATTTACTTCTGTAAATCTTTTTACAAAAAAACATACATATACATACATATATAACATATATATTTATTTTATACATTATATATGTAAAATTAAACTCTTTCACATTTCTTCTGTAATCCTTAATGCTGAAAAAAAAAAAATAATATATATATATATATATATATATATATATATATATATGTATATATGTATTTATTTTTTAAATAATAATATTAATATGTCTGGGTCATATTTCATCTCAAAGTCAAAAGAAATTATATTTTGCCTACATAAAAGTAAAAAAAAAAAAAAAAATGATAAACTGACACTAAATTTCACTAGGAAAAGTAGGAGAAGCCACTGAATATAATAATTTTCATATAATTTTGGGTGTGCATGGAGGAATTTATTTACAAAATGCATTTAAATCTACTATTATTTGCATTAACCCTTTTTTGCACAATTAAAAAACCACCTCAAGCAAGCATAAAAACTTTTTTTTAATTTTGACGTTTACATAACTCTTTTGTGATACTTCAAAATGGGCATTAAAACAGGGTGATACCAGGGAACCATAGTTAATAGCTACCGGCGACTGTTTGTTACCAGCATTCTTCAAAACATATTCTTATTTGCTCAATAGAAACCCATACAGGTTTGAAAAAACTTGAAGGGATAAGTAGAACACAAACGATTTTTAGACTCAAACCATTGCAGTCTGTCATCATATAATGGCAGTCAATGGGACCCACGGTTTTAAGAGGTAAAAAAACATACACAGACAAAACCAAATTAAACCCTGCGGCTTGTGACGATACATTGAGGTCTTAAGGCATGAAAAAACGGTCTGTGCAAGAAACTGAACAGTATTTATTAAATTTTTTGATGTGTTGACTTTTCACCGACTCCCAACTTTTAAGCCTGATCGACTGAAATTATGGTTGCTTGCTCTTCGTCACGCACCGGCTGTTGTGAACGCGCTCAGGACAGTTGGACATTGCGATGGATCAGAGGTACAAAATGATAAAAATACAAGTTCAGTTTCTTGCACAGACTGATTGTTTCGTGTCGTAAGACCTCAGTGTATCACCACAAGCCGCAGGATTAATTTGGTTTTGTCTGTGTATGTTTTTTTGACTCTCAAAGCCGTAGGTCGCATCGACTGACGTTATGACTGACAAACTTCAACGGGGGTAGTTGAAAATCTTTGTGTTCTACTGAATAAATAAAGTCACTTTGGCAACTTGTCATCTTGGATGCCTTGGAGGGTAAGCAGATAAACATCAAATTTACATACAAAGTCAATGCAAGGACGCGATTAGATGGAAATTCACGCTGGGCGACACAATTGCAGCGAACGCACAATATTCGCCTCGAACGTGTCTTCCATGCAAGTTTAAAAATTTCAGCTTAAGCAGGAAATTCGCATGACGCAGTGTTGCACAAGCCAATCAGCAAAGAGCTTATTGACACATCTGTATGTATCATTAAATGGAGGCAAGCATGGCATGAGTGATGTGGAAAACATCCCGCGGGAAATCTAAAGCAAGTAACGTGATGCGAATATTCGCTTCGCTTTTGGTGTGCACAACACATAAGTCAGGCCTGGCAATGTTAACAATGTTATTAGTAAAATAAAGCTGACTAATGCTCATTCCTGCTGCATTAAACTTCTGCCTTATTGAAGCATAAATTCATGCTCATAACACAGGTCTAATTCTGTGCACATATGCTGCTTCAGTGAAACAGGCTGGGATGCATTAGCTTTGGATCAGTCTGATGGACGCTAGAAAGGATCTGACCTGATGTCCCTTCAGCAGAAGGAACGGTACAGGTCACACTCGCCGCCTGTTGTTGCTCATGCTCCAGTTCACCAGAAAAGTGGGCAGAAAATGTGACTCTAATGTACTAAGCAAACAAAAGACGGTCTTCATGTGCTTTTAAAGGGGAGGTCTAATGATATTTCATACATTCTGACTTATTTACACTGTTAAAGAGCTGTATTCTCATGCTAAACATAGCCAAAAGTTGGACGTATGATGGAGTAAGATGGAGCAAAAGCACATCAATCAACATGCTTCATTGGAGTTACGAAAGTCGTTTGAAGCACTGGACAGGACTTGCTCGAGAAGGATTTGTCATGTTGTTTCTAGACCACGAAATCAGCAATGTCACCAAAGAATTGTGTTTTTAGAACGTGACTTTTTGGCTCCGCCCACAGCACGCCCCTAGCAGCTCCCCTATTTTCGGAGAAAAGCTGTACAGCTATATCTTTGTTTTTTTTGTTTTTTATAAATTTGATAAAACTAAAGACTCTTCGGAGATATGAAGAATGCAATAGTACTCTGTAGGGGCTTTCGCACGTTGTAACTATGGTGGTTCCTACAGAACCAATTTCTCCCTCTGGCTGTTTCGCTGGTTACATTCGCACTGGCAACAGGAACTTTAAAGCGGCTTTTGAACAAAAACAACCTGTGAATGGAGGACGCTGTGTTCTGAGCTGTTTTTGTTGTTGGTCATGGGTTTCGTAATAACGGAGATAGAATGTAAATGCACAGTTTACAAGATTGAAAGAGCATGAAAATCTGACTAAATCTCCTATGACAACTAGCAGTTTTATATATCATTAAGGCTGAGAAAAGAACACAACGCTGCAGAAAACAGGTAGCTAAATGCCATTATTATTGCTTTTTTCCATAGCTTTTTTAAAAATGACAAGTAGCCAGTGTTTCATATGCGTTAAGCCAGTCAGCATACATTTATGTCATTAATACACTTTGAAAAATAAAGGTGCTTCACAATGCCATAGAAGAACCTTTTTTGTTTAAATGGTTCCATAAAGAACCTTTAACATATCAAGTACCTTTATGTTTCACAAACAGTTCTTTGTTGCGAAGGAAGGTTCTTCAGATTATAAAAAGGTAAGAAAGAGATAGTTCTTTAAAGAACCTTTGACTGAATGGTTCTATGTGGAACCCAAAATGGTTCTTCTATGGCATCGCTGTGAAGAACATTTTAAAGCACCTTTATTTTTAAACCTTACTCTGAAGTAGCTAATTTAGTTCCCTCAAATGGAGTTTGTAGAAGTATACATTCCTAGTTCCTGCGGTGTGAACGCCAAAAAGCGGGTACCTCCACCAATAGTTAGTTAATAAGAACTATGAAAAGGTTCCTCCGGTGCAAAAAGGTGACTGGTTTTCGCAGTCAAAATCCAGTCATTTCAATAGGAATCCACCCAATTGAGAATTTTGAGTGAACGTCAACGTCGTCCCCATATTGTTTTTGCAACAGGTTCAAGCTGGTCACATGGATTCATTGCACTGACCAGCAAAAAGTTGTTTGGTTTGACAGTGACTTTTGTGTGCAGACCAATAATCCATAGACCTTTTTCCTCAAATTCTGCTAAAGTGAACACACCTTAGCCTTATGAGAAACAGTGACAGTAATGTTTGCCTTAGCACCAATGACTAATAATATTTAAAATTAACAGGCTAAAATTAGTGCTTTAAAAGGTTCTTCACAGCGATGCCATAGAAGAACCATTTTGGGTTCCACAAAGAACCATTCAGTCAAAGGTTCTTTAAAGAACTATCTCTTTCTTACCTTTTTATAATCTGAAGAACCTTCCATTGCCACAAAGAACCTTTTGTGAAACAGAAAGGTTCTTTAAATGTTAAAGGTTCTTTATGGAACCATTTAGACAAAATGGGTTCTTCTATGGCATTGTGAAGCACCTTTATTTTTAAGAGTGTATCTTACCATTATTATTTAAAATACACAGGTTCACTTGAGTTGCTGACAAGTGTAAGATAAGAGCACAACGATGCACTGCTTATCACTCAAGTGCATCCGCATCTCATTCTCCGTCACAAAGAATCAAGAAAAAAAGATAAACGCATATCTGGGCCACACATGAAGAAAGCGGTTTTACTTCAGATGCACAAGCCGATAAGATCTGTCCTTACAGTGACTGGGCCTTCATACTGCTAAAGAGACACTCATCTAGTACTATTGTTGAGCCGCTATCTGCTTTACACTACAATTTTGCGGTCAGTGTACCTTCATCGTCCTTTTTGAGCAGCAAAGAAAGACCATCGGGATCATCCTAAATATTTTTGTCTCTCCAGGTCAACGTCGACCCTATGAATATAACTCTTTTGAAACAGACGGGGCTTTGCGGTAACTAGCGCCATGAACGCCGCACATGACGATTAAAGAGTTAAAGGTGAAGTCTCCGTTTGATGTGGGGAGACAGACACAATGATACTCATTATCGCTGGCGCTGCAAATGTCTCCACCTCTGGATTGGATCAGGTGCTAACAGGTTGACACGAGGGTAATTTCTAGCTCGTCTGGGGTAATTGAAGAGAAGCCATATAGACCAGATTTATAGGCTACGTTTTATGGCCAGATGATAACTTTCTCTCGTCTGCTGCGCTGTGGGACTGTTAGGCTTGGCTCTTTGCCTCAAATTAAAGGAGGCTTGGAAGGATGAGAATAAAAATACAACTCTAAACCACTGACATCAAATCCTGATCTTAGAGGCCTTGTGAGGTCAACGCCAAAACCGACGTCCCATGATAAGAACTCATACGCCAGAACTCATTTTAATGCTCTTTTCTGAGAACTGACAAGGATAAACGGTGGAAAAGCTTTTTTTTTTGTGAAGACAATTCAGTTCCAGTTGGGAGGGTACAGTTAAACTTACTGAAATTGATTACATTTTAAAACTGGAACGACTGCAGAGAAAGGAATCTAGAAAAAAGTACAATAATAAATCATCTTTTCTCAATCCAGCTGTCTAATTTTAGTGTCTGAAGTGGTTGAACGGTGAAACGAAGCGTTCCCTTTCACTTGAGTGATTATCTGTATCTCTGTATCTCTTTGGTTGGCCACTATGGAGACCGTCCGAACTGAGGAAAAAAATGAATTACCTTCATAAGTACGTTTAACTAAAGAGATAATTGAATTTTGGCTTAGGCCTTTGAACAGCATGGCTCTTAGCAGAGATTGTTATCTGTTGGGATATGGATGGACCTCAAATGCTTATTGAGCTGTTTTACAAACGGGGAAATCCTTCAAAGTAATGTAGACGCTGACAGACATGAACAGAACACTCTGGTCCTTCCACATTACTGACTGTAAATATAAAACCGCTGTGTGAAAACAGTACTTTTAAAGCGAAAATGACATAACATGGGACAAAATGGGATGATGAATGGCTACTTTAGCCAACATTTGAGTTCAGGTTACATTCTCCATATTATATACTCTTAAAAAGTGCCAAAATGTACCATGATTCTACTATTCATCATCATTGGGATATCATTTTATGGCAATATTCTCATTACTAATGGCGTTACATATATGTATACACGTACGTGTGTGTGTGTGTGTGTGTGTGTGTGTGTGTGTGTGTGTGTGTGTGTATGTGTGTACCTGGTATTCATCACATTATGGGGAGGTTATTAGGTGTAGGGTAGGTGTAGGGCAATAGAAAGTACTGTTTGTACAGTATAAAAACCATTACGCCTATGGAATGTCCCCATTAAACATGTAAACCCAACATGTGTGTGTGTGTGTGTGTGTGTGTGTGTGTGTGTGTGTGTGTGTGTGTGTGTGTGTGTGTGTGTGTGTATGTATGTGTGTACCTGGTATTCATCACGTTGTGGGGACCAAATGTCCCCACAAGGATAGGAATACCAGTAGATTTTGACCTTGTGGGGACATTTCTCAGGTCCCCATGAGGAAACAGGCTTATAAATCATGCACAATGAGTTTTTTTGTTGAAGTAAAAGTGTGCACAATCTCCTGTGAGGGCTAGGTTTAGGTGTAGGGTAGGTGTAGGGCAATAGAAAGTACTGTTTGTACAGTATAAAAACCATTACGCCTATGGAATGTCCCCATAAAACATGTAAACCCAACATGTGTGTGTGTGTGTGTGTGTGTGTGTGTGTGTGTGTGTGTGTGTGTGTGTGTGTGTGTGTGTGTGTGTGTGTGTGTGTGTGTGTGTACCTGGTATTCATCACATTGTGGGGACCAAATGTCCCCACAAGGATAGGAATTCCAGTAGATTTTGACCTTGTGGGGACATTTCTCAGGTCCCCATGAGGAAACAGGCTTATAAATCATGCACAATGAGTTTTTTGAGGAAGTAAAAGTATGCACAATCTCCTGTGAGGGCTAGGTTTAGGTGTAGGGTAGGTGAAGGGCGATAGAAAATACGGTTTGTACAGTATAAAAACCATTACGCCTATGGAATGTCCCCATAAAACATGTAAACCCAACATGTGTGTGTGTGTGTGTGTGTGTGTGTGTGTGTGTGTGTGTGTGTGTGTGTGTGTGTGTGTGTGTGTGTGTGTGTGTGTGTGTGTGTGTGTGTGTGTGTGTGTGTGTGTGTGTGTGTGTATTACAAGGAAACAGCAAATAACACATTGTTACTTTTCTGTCAAATTAGTAGAATGGAAAAAAGTATTTTCTTGTAAATGTACTCCAATAATTTTCAACTTGAAAAAATATATATAACACTGTATGTTATATTATGTTGTAATGTCTAAATAAATGTTGATTAATTTGCTGAAATACACAATTTATTAAAATGTATTTTAATTTTAATTTAAAAAATAATTAATGATTTTAATTTCTAAAATAAAATACTGTTATTGGCTTGTTGGTATCTACAAAAAAAAGTATATCAGTACATCCATAATTTTTCTTTTTCTTCTTACTTTTTCTTTTTTTTTCTTATAATAGAATAATTATATTATTCTATATTCTAATATTCTAATATTATTCTATATTCTAATATTATTAAATAACAATTTATAAGACTTTAAAAAATGCATGATGTATTATTATTAAATAATTATGTGCATTTGTGTCTATAATTACTTATAATTATTTATAATTTGATATATCTACATTTCATTAATTATCAGTACTAAGTATTATTAATTTACTACAAATGTTTTTTATCAGTGCATCTATACTTTTAAAGTAAAGTATTAAAGTATATTAAAATTTATAAAAAAAAATTATCAGTACTAATTATTATTAATTTAATGCTAATTATTAATTTAAATATATTTTTTTATCAGTGCATCTATACTTTTTCATTTTTTCAATTATTTTTTTAAACTAAATGAATAATTATAATTTATTTAAATAATTTAAATAATTTATTAGACTTTAAAAAAAAATTTAAATAAGTATATTAAAAATATTTATTTTATACAAAAAAAAATTATCAGTACTAATTATTATTAATTTAATGCTAATTATTAATTTCATAATACAGTTAAATATAATCTTTTTGGCAAATCATACTGTATGTTATGTTATAATGACTAAATAAATGTTAATACATTTATTGAAATACTGAATTTATTAACATTTATTTAAATTTGAATGAAAAATTACTTATGTTTTTAATTTAGCAGATAAAATACTATTATGGGCTTGTAGGTATATACCAAAATTGTAATATCAGTGCATCCATGATTTTTAATTTTTCTTTTTTGTAACAATTATGTAAAATAAAAACAAAAATGTATTAGATTTTAAAAACATGCATGATTATTTATAATTATCTATAATTTAATATTTATCTACAGTATAATTAATAAATGATCAATACTAATGATTATTAATTTAATACTAATTATTATAATAATAATAATTATATAATACAGTTATATATAATTTTTGTCATATATATATATATATATAATGATATAATTAATTAATAAATTATCAATACTAATTATTATTAATTTAATACTAATTAATAATTTCGTAATAAAGTTGGTAATCACACTGTACATTATATTATGATGTAATGTCTAAATAAATGTTAAATAAATTAGTAAAGTACATAATTTATTAACATTTATTTACTTTTTGATTTAAAAAATCAATTATGTTTTTAATTTATTAGATAAAATACTATTATCAGCATGTTGGTATTTACAAGAATTTTTATATCAGTGCATTTTTTTCTTTTTTCTTTATTTTTTTCATGTGAATGTACAGTCAGCTGTTCATTATTGCAAAATAATCTCTTTAGGGTTATAAATATCTTTAGGGTTATAAAACTCTTCAGGGTTATATAAGACTGTACTGACTGTACATTATCTCTTACATATTTAGTAGTGTGTAATGTACTAAATATTATAGGAAGCATTAATGTAACAGAAAGTGACATAAGCTATTTTTGACTGACTATATATGCTCTACCCTTCTGACCATGCTTCTGACACACTTTTTTCTTTGGTGATGTTTTCTAATGCGTCCATCTTTGACATGCATTGCTCAAATGACTGTGACCATTATCTCCCCTCCGCATTAGGCCAGTACACTAGGCATTAGTTCAATACAAAACCTTACGCCCTATATCTGGCCTGGATCAATGCATTGACTCTTTATGTACTCACAAAAGCAGAGAGGCTGAGAGTGGATCAAACGGCCCACATTCCCACACCATCACTCGGGCGTCCTGCAGGACAGCACGGGGTCCTGACGCACGTGCATCTGCTCACACGCCCAGCCGACACAATCAGCCTGCGATCTCATGACCACGAGACGTGTTTGAAGCAGCGCCACCAGAGCTCACACAACGCAGAGATCTCTGTGAGAAAAGGTTGGAATGAGTCCCTGAGGAGAACAGCTGAGGAAGGGGAATGCTTTGTACAAGATACAGGGATACAGTGATATACTTGAAAAAGCATGTGACAGAGTATATAGATATAGATATAGATATATATAGTATTTTTTTTTTTTGTTTTAATGTTGTAAATAAAACAAAGTTTATAGGTTTTACAAAAAAAGAATATTTCAGTTTTTATATTTAAATACATCATGTTTATTTGTTTTTTCTTTGTATATATTTGTAAGATTTATTGTGAAATTTGTGAAAAAATAATAAATAATATATACTGTAAAAAATATTTTTTGAAGTTGTAAATAAAATGATTATACAAGAGAATAATATTTAAGTTTTTATATTTAAAAATGTCATGTTCAATTGTTTTTTCTTTGTATTTATATGTGAAATTATATATTTTTTAATTATTACTTTTATTATTTATACAGTATATATTTGTATATTTTTTCAATATATAAATAATTATAATTATTATTTTAAAATTAAATCATTAAATGATTTAAATAGATAGATAGATAGATAGATAGATAGATAGATAGATAGATAGATAGATAGATAGATAGATAGATAGATAGATAGATAGATAGATAGATAAAATTGTAAATAGTAAAATGACACGTTGCAAAAAAAAACTCAAATACTCAAAAAAAAAAAAAACTAATGGCATTTATAAACTAATAATTGGCAATATTCACAAAATACACTAATTACCTTGTAAAACATATTTAAAAATACAGTTTTAAAAGTGAAAAAGAAATTTACACTCAAACTTACCTTTTTTTCCTTTTTAGCAATGGCAACTATACATCCACACAAATCTTTTGTATTCCACCAAAGAAATAAAGTCATGCAACGACATGAGGGTGAGTAAATTAAAACAATTTTCATTTTTGGGTGAACAACTCCTTCACGTTGAAGGCTCATAAGTCATCTTGATTAGCATACACGAATTAAACGTAATGTGAGAGAATAAACCACATAATGCCACAGTGCGCCACAAGATTTCCTTAAACAGATGCAAATAGACAGAGGCTTGAAAACCAAGTGCTTCAATGCAGCATTCTCATAAAAGCTCTCCACAAGCTAATGAGTTTGCCTCTCTTGTTTATGACCTGTGGCTGGACTGCATCTGAATGCATTACAGCAAAGACGCAAAACCCACAATTAAAGCCATGCCTTTCAAATCCGTTTATGAACCAGGTGATCCACAGCCTATGCATCAAAGAAAAAGTAAGACTGACCTAACTGAGTTTTCTATATCAGTACCTTTTCATTTGAAATTCTGCGTCGGAAGAGTTGCTTAATTAGATCACAGTTTATCCAGCAATCGAGTCCCGTGTTTAATTCAGCCCGGGAAGATTGGATCATTATGTTGACTGCAGTAGATTAAACACATGAGGGTAAAGGATTTTTGATGACTGCCATTAGACGGGGTGATTAAAAAACGCTTACATGAGTTATGTACTAACTTCTATAGAAATGAAAAAACTGCTTTTTTTTAACCAAATGTAAAACCCCAAGGCCTGTTTTGGTGGGTTTGTGTATTAATGTCAAAGCGACTCACCCTCAAGCTCAAGTGCCTTCAAACTGTTAAACAATGAGGTGGATTGTGTCTGCCGCTAGTGGATTTTGTGTAACACGCGTAAATTAACATGTGATAGTGATTTAATGCTCAACACTTTCCCTTGTAGTGTGTGAATAGACTGGTGGAATTGCACAAAAGCAGCTTCATGGATCAGTCATTAGCACACCATTATGGTTGCTTTTATGGAGGCTGTCAGCCAGTCCCCATTATGAGCTTAAGTGAAGTGAAGTAAAGGAAGGAATCTAAAAACATTTTTCCTGAATCGAAGCAGACAAGTTAACATCGTAATCTGAGTGTCACTTGTCCATATTCTCAGAGAAACTCTATCTATTCCATATCGTCACAGAAACACAAAGGTGTCCATTCTGAGATTGTAAAACAACGAAAATTAATACTTTAATAATATTGTGGTGCAGCAATCTGCCTTTGCAGCAGGCTCAGAAGAGACTGAGTTTGGACTGAATTCTCATCTTACTTTCTTAAATTGTGTAAAACGGGTTTGAGGTGGTGTTTACAGGAATCTGTAGTCTAGAATTTGCTGTCTTATTGCAGGTTGCGTTTATGTGGTTACCCTCATTTAAATCTATAGTGCCAAAAGTGTAGTGCTGGGTTGTCAGGAATGCAATATATATGAAAGTAATTCTATACAGATCATGTAATTAAAAGATTCTAAATTAGAATCAAGAAGTCTGACATCAAAGAGAAATAAAATTTGTTTTAAATATTGATAGATGCATTAGCTGTTTTGGTGCATTCTTATATTAATGGTTTTGTTCTAGGTGAAAAAAGAGAGTGTATAATACTTTTGAAGCTTGTTAAAGAAAGTTTAACATTTGAAGATGTGAGTTTTGGATGCCAACTGCATCAAAAAAAGAAGAAAATACAAGTAATGCTTTGTAATGAATCTGGCTACCCCTTATTGTACTCTAGAGCAGGCTCAGAAAAGCCTAAATACTCGTTTTGTTGTTTTAAATTGTGTCAAATTGGTTTGGTGGAGTATTCATTAAAACCTTTAGTTTTAAAATGAGCTTTTTTATTGCATGTCGCATTTTGAGGTTACCCTCATCTAAGTCTGTAGTGCCAGAAGTATAGTGCTGGGTTGACCAGTTTGGCTGTGAGTTTGTTTAATGGTTATTTTGGTTAATGATGTTGGTAAAATACTTTATTATTTGATTAAAAAAATCTAACATTACAATTAAATCAAAGTTGTAATCATACAGTGTGTTTTGAAGCCAATAAAACAAACTATGGGAAGCATAGATATAATTATTAGTTATAGCACAAAATAAATGTTTAATCAGAAAGTCTGTAAAAGGTTTTATAATAAAGTTGTTAAGTAAACATCTGCTGCTTGGTTTGGTTAGGTTACAAGTGCAAGCGGTGATGAGAGAGAGAGGGTTTTTCGTACTTTGAATACTCATACAGAAGTATAGTTACCCAGCATGCCTTCCAGCTCCGAAAAGTCAGATTTTGGACTGAACATTTGAGTTATTGTATTAAATTGTGTAAAATGGGGTTGGGAGAGTGTTCATAGAAAACTTTGGCTTTAGAATTTGCTGTATTTTTGCATATTGCGATTGTGTGGTTACCCTCTTTTAGGTGTATAGTGAGAGCAGTGCTGAGCTGATGAACTAGCTTTATTGCAATTATATCTGACTTTTTTTTTTTTTTCTTTCATTCGTGTAGTGATTTCAAAAAAAGATTCTAAATGTTTAACAAAGGAAAATCAGAATTGTTTTTGTGGTATTTCTTTAAAGTTTTGGTTATAAAACAAAAACAGTGCTTTGTCAAGAAAGGTACAAGTGTTTTTATTAAAACTTTGTTAAACATTTCTAATTTGATTTAGTAAGGTTATAAGTGCAAGCAGTGATAAGAGAGAGTATTTCTAACTCTGAATACTTATATACTGAAGTGTAGTTTTACCCAGCATGCCTTGCAGCTCTGAAAAGTCTTGAGTTTGGACTGAATATTTTCCTTATTGTATTAAATTGTTTAAAATGGGTTTGGGAGAGTGTTCATAAAAACTATGGTTTTAGAATTTGCTGTATTTTGGCATATTGCATTTGTGTGGTTACCCTCATTTAGATCAGTAGTGACAAAAGTGTAGTGGTGGGTTGACAAGCTGAATTGTATTTATTACAAGTTTGTTTCTTGTAGATTTAAACAACAAAGAAACATAACATCCCAAATCATTTTAGTGCATGATTGTTATTAATACTTTGTTTTGAATATGTAGTCATATAAATGCCATATAAGCATAAACCATGGGGTGTACTTGGTTTTTTTGAAAAAATTAAGACTAATTTTTAGAGCACTGCCAAATGCAAAGTTTTCAGTTTAATTCTAAGTGTAAGCAACAATGAGAAAAATACAATTTTGAATAAAAAAAAAATGAATGTTTATACAGAAGCATAGCTACCCAGCATGAACACCTTGTGCAAAACGGGTTTGGAAGGGCGTTCATGACTAACATTTCAAAATTTGCTGTGTTTTTGTGGTTACCCTCATTTAGGTCCATAGCACCAAAAGTGTAGTGCTGGGTTAACAAGGTTAGCTGCATTGTTTGCATGTTTACTAAATGTTCTGATTACAGGACAAAGAACTGTTTCATCACCATATGTTAAAAATCATGAGTGTGCACATGATTTTACATGGCTTGTTCTGAATAAACTGTTACTGTTTCTTTAAGTAGTAGTAAAATGATTTGTTGAGAATGCATATATAAGTATTTCCACAAACAAAGCAGGTTTAGGTTGTTATAAGTATAAATAAAGCTGAACAAAAAAATTCTTTGAATTCTAAATAAGTTTCTTAACTACGGAAGTGTAGTTACTCCAAGTGGCAGGTGCCAAAATAGACTAAATTCACACTACATACATATCTTTTGTAAAACAGGCGTTCATGAGAAAATTAAATTTTAGAATTTGGTGTATTTTTACATCTTGCGTTTGTGTGGTTACCCTCATTTAGATCCATAGCACCAAAAGTGTAGTGCTGGGTTGACAAAGTCAGCTCTATTCTTGTATGATTGTTTATTTTAACAATTTGATGAGGTCTATTAAATGTTCTAAATATAAAACAGAAGAACAAGACATTTCAGCATGGTAATGTGTGAACATGATTCTTAATGGTTTATTATAAATGAGCAATCACATAGTTTTTCTAATATGACCATTGTAGTTCTTTTCTTTTTATTAGTTGTGAAATACTTTATTAACAGTGTATATACAAATAGTTTTAGGTTAGCGTTTTATTGCATGTTTTAATGTTGAGAGAATTTTTTGAATTCTAAATAAATAAATATATATGCAGAAGCATAGTTTCCTTGCATGCCTCGCAAAATAGACTGAATTCGGACTGTGTACACACTGTGTAAAACGGTTTGGGAGGGTGTTCATGAGAAAGTGAAAGTTTTAGAATTTGCTGTATTAATGCATGTTGTGTGGTTACCATCATTTAGGTTCATAGCGTCAAAAGTGTAGTTCTGGGTTGTCAAAACTATCTGTAATCTTTTGTTGTTATTTGCTCAAATGCCATATTGGTGGTGTTTTATAAGGTTTCTACTACATAGTGAAGAAATCTGACACACCAAATTTAAAAATCATGTACAGTCATGATTTGATTTGTATGGAAAGAGCAGTCTTATATCAACAGTTATTATAATGTGATTAATTATGTAATTATTTTAATTGTAGATATTATATGTTTATTATTAGCAAGCTTTTGCTCATTCTACTAAATAATATTTATATACTAATAAGATATGCTGGAGACAAGAAATGTTAAATAAGAAGTGCATGTATAATATGTGTTCCTTCATTACCTTATACTTCTTGTTGAGTGTGATTATTAAGGAAGCTTGGCTAATTAGAGACGATTAACATTTTTTTGTTTAATTATACATATCTGTTTAATATTAAATCTGAACCTAAATTAGAAAACCACCTGAGATCAATTCAAACTCTATTAAACACTGGTTGATAGGTCTGCAATATCTGGCCCTTTAGGAGTGAACCATCAAAATTTAAAAACAGTATGATGTAACAAAGCCTTCTTTGGTGAAATCTCATTGCTTGGCTACCTTAAAACATGCTCTGAAACACTGGTTTCAAAACAAAATGTTTCATAAGTGTCATGAAGCAGTGTTTTGATTTTTTTTTTCAAAAGCACACACAAGATCAGTTAAAACAATATATTAGACATCAGTACATAGGTTCACGTTAAGGTCATCGCCACCTAATGGCAAACCATCTAAATTATATAGTGTTTAGTGTGTTTTTAGAAGGTCTTGGCTGATCAGGCCAAGTAGAGACAATTAACTATCAATTTACTCTCATTTTTTAATTACGTGTTGATCGTTGACACTGATCCACATTTTAAAACTGATATGAGAACAGTTAAACATGAGTGCACTTTGTGGTCAATGCCCCCTAGTGGCACATTACTAAAATCATAAACCACTCTGAAACGATATGACGTAACAAAGTCTTGTTTACTAAAATCACATGACTTGGCAAAGTTGATACGCTCACCGAAACATTGTGTTGAAACAAAAGAGTTGTAAATGCTGCAAAGCTTCATGAAGCAGTGATTCAAAATGGCCAATACTAGAAAAACTGAGCTTTTCGAAACTGAATCAATCGTGCCAATTGATTCACAAAACGACTCTTTGTTTCAAAGTGCTCGAAACACCAAACACTAGCGCAACCTGTTGGTCAAAACCTGTAAATGCAATTACCAAATTAGACATTGATTCATGGGTTCACATCACGTCAAGTGCCCTCTAGTGGCAAACCATGTAAATTAAGTGTGCAAAAACTCGAAAAACTGAGCTTTTCGAAACTGAATCAATCGTACCAATTGATTCACAAAACGACTCTTTGTTTCAAAGTGCTCGAAACACCAAACACTAGCGCAACCTGCTGGTCAAAACCTGTAAATGCAATTACCAAATTAGACATTGATTCATGGGTTCACATCACGTCAAATGCCCTCTAGTGGCAAACCATGTAAATTAAGTGTGCAATACTAGAAAAACTGAGCTTTTCAAAACAGAATCAATTGTACCAATTACTTTACAGAACAAATCATTGTTTCGAAGTGCTTAAAAACCACACGCTAGCGTAACCTTCTGGTCAAAACATAAATGCGATTGCCAATTTAGACATTGATTCATGGGTTCACATCACGTCAAGTGCCCTCTAGTGGCAAACCATGTAAATTAAGTGTGCAAAAACTCGAAAAACTGAGCTTTTCGAAACTGAATCAATCGTACCAATTGATTCACAAAACGACTCTTTGTTTCAAAGTGCTCGAAACACCAAACACTAGCGCAACCTGCTGGTCAAAACCTGTAAATGCAATTACCAAATTAGACATTGATTCATGGGTTCACATCACGTCAAATGCCCTCTAGTGGCAAACCATGTAAATTAAGTGTGCAATACTAGAAAAACTGAGCTTTTCAAAACAGAATCAATTGTACCAATTACTTTACAGAACAAATCATTGTTTCGAAGTGCTTAAAAACCACACGCTAGCGTAACCTTCTGGTCAAAACATAAATGCGATTGCCAATTTAGACATTGGTTTATGAGTTCACATAAAGGTCCAAGGCCCCCTAGTGCTAAAGCTTCGAAACCTTATGATGTAACAAATAGTTTTTTGCTGACTTGACATGACTTAGCCAGTTTGATATATACTACTAAACACTGATTTGAAACAAAAGAGTTGAGAAACATCTCTTCTGCTCACCAAGCCTGCATTTATTTATAAAGTACAGCAAAAATTGTACAATTTTGAAGTATTTTCTATTTTAAATAACAGTTTTCTATCAGTTTTTAATATATTTAAATATATTATATTAATATATTAATATTAATATATTTAAATATATTATATTAATATATTTTATATAATATATTTAAAAATTTAATTTATTCTGTGATTTTAAAGCTGAAATTTTTATCATCATTACTCTAGTCACACGATCCTTTAGAAATCATTCTTATATTCTGATTTGCTGCTCAAAAATATATATTGTTATTATTATGTTGACAACAGAACTTTTTAGGTTTCTTTGAAGAATAGAAAGTTCAGAAGAACAGCATTTATCTGTAATAGAAATGGTTTGTAACATTATAAATGTATTTATCATCACTTTTGATCAATTTAAAGCATCCTTGCTAAATAAAAGTATTCATTAAAAAAAAAAAATACAAGGACTCCAAGCTTTTATATAGTATAGTGTATAATGTAACAAAAGTTTTTTATTTAAGATAAATGCTGATCTTTGGATTTTTCTATTCATTAATGAATCCTGAAAAAATGTACTTAACTGTTTTAAATATTGATAATAATAATAATCTTAATAATAAATGTTTCTTGAACAGCAAATCAGTATATTAGAATGATTTCTGAAGGATCATGTGACACTGAAGACTGGAGTAATGATGCTGAAAATTCAGCTTTGATCACAGGAATAAATTACATTTTAAAATATATCCAATTAGAAAGCAGTTATTTTAAATAGTAAAAATATTTCACAATATTACCACTTTTGCTGTATTTTGACGAGCAGAAGAGACTTCTTTAAAAAACATTACAAATTTTACTGTTCAAAAACTTTTGAGTGGTATAGTATATTCTTTCATAAAAATTGTATATGAGAGTAGAATATTCAGAAAAATGAATATCAGTTGCCATTCTAAGTTTTTTTTTTTCCCACAGTGCAGGCAAGATGTCATTTTGTGTCTGTCATGTTAACACAGACAGAATAGCACCATCGTTTCTTCCCTTTGTCTGCAAAAGATAAAAATAAGATATTGCCACAGGGATTCGAAGCAGCTTATGCAGTCAAGTGACCAACCGCTCTGCGTTTAATTAGTCTATACTTGGATCTCTTTGAGACATTAAGGCACTCTGTGGCTGGAGGTCAGTGCAGCATCCACAAAGCTAACTGAAATAATAAATACGCATAACATGCCAGAGTGCATTCTGGGAACAAAACCCAGGTACTCGACCTCAAAGCTTTGATGGGTCTATTTAATTAAAGACAGATCCTCTTTATTGCATCTCTAAATAACTAACCCTCGCTTCACGTCTGACTCGGAACGAATGCCCGGAGCCAAAACGAATCGTGTGAGCGGAGCTCTGATCGCAGATGTAGAGGCCTGAAATGAGAAACACGCTGCTATTATCATTTGGCTCCGCAGTGGACAGATTGCTGTTCTATTGTGGCATGTGCTTCCTCTGTTCACTGATATATGGCAGTGATGTTGCAACAATGGAAATGTAAAGTCATCCAGAATTTCTGCGTCGACCGTCTGAGAATATTTATGAATACTTATCTATGAATCAGACTGATACATATTTTTCATAGGTTTTCTAAATGTTTTTGATTTTCACACTTACTTGGAAAACTGTGACTGAGCGTTTTGATGACTAATAATCACATCCTTTTAAGTTTTAATGAATATTTCATTACTGAAGGCTTTTGCAGAGGTGTGAAGCTACATCAGCGTTAGCCAAATACCCAAAATGCTTTGCATGGGACTAGATTGAAAGAGTACAAATGTAAATTAGGGGCTATTTTATGTGTTTTTGAGAATGATAAGAAAATTAGCAGACTTGTTATGGTTTATTGCTCTGATATGTGAGGATTTACAGAGTTTTTGTTAAGGTTTTGGGGGGTTTTAAGTGCTACAATGGCATTCAAAAGTTTAGGATTAGTATGATTTTTAATGTTTTTTGAGTTGATTCTGCTCATCAAGGATGTTTATTTGATTAAAAACACAGAAAATACTGTAATATTGTGAAATATTATTGCAATTTAAAATAATGTTTTTCTAGTTTAATATACTTTGAAATATAATTTATTCCTGTGATGAAAAGCTGAATTTCCAACAGTCGTCAGTGTCACATGATCCTTCAGAAATCATTCTAATATGCTGATTTTTTAATTAATGTTGGAAACAGTTGTGCTGTTTTTTATTAATAACAAATATTTATTTGTTTAGATTTCAAAATTTTGGTGAAAATGATATTTAATAACTTTTATTATTTCGGTAATAAATGTCCTAATGAAATGTATTTAATTGTTACAAAGACAAAAATTATCATTTAAAAAAAGGATAAAAAGACTTAAAATATATTTAGATAGGAGATATTCTATTATTATTCACTACAGAATTTTTTGTTAAATATTTGTTACAAATATTTAGACATGTTCTATTATTTTATTCATGATAATAAACGTTTTTTATTTTCTAAATATATATATATATATATATATATATATATATATATATATATATATATATATATATACATACATATATGTTCTATTATTATATTATTATTATACAAATAACAGAACATGATAGACATTTTTGGAAATATTTACAAAATTTAAAAATATTTCAAAACTTAAATGAATGGTTTCATGGTTGATATATATGTGATTATTTTTATGATTATTTTATTATCAATGTTGGAAATGTTGGATATGTTTTTGGAAACTGTGATATTTTTAGAATTCTTTGATAAACTTTAAATCTTTAAAACTTTAAAAAGAACAGTATTTATTTATAATATAAATCTTTTGTAACAATATACACTATCGTTCAAAGTTTGGGGTCAGTAATTTTTTTCTTTCTTTCTTTCTTTGAAAGAAATTAATACTTTTATTCAGCAAGGATGTGTTAAATTGATAAAAAAGTGATAGTAAAGACTTATATTGTTAGAAAAGATTTCTTTTTTGAATAAATTATGTTCTTTTTAACTTTTTATTCATCAAAGAATCCTGAAGAAAGTGTCACAGGTTCCAAAAAAATGTTTTTTGCTCATCAGGGCTGCGTTTCTTTAATTAAAAATACAGAAAAACAGTAATATTGTGAAATATTATTGCTATTTCAAATAGTGGTTTTCTTTTTTTAATTTATTTTAAAATAGAATTTATTCCTGTGATGCAAAGCTGAATTTTCAGCATCATTACTCCAGTTTTCAGTGTCACGTGATCCTTTAGAAATCATTATAATATGCTAATTCTTTATCATTAACATGTTTTTGGATCCTATAATACTTTTCAGGATCCTTTGATGAATAAAATGTTCAAATAAACAGCCTTTATTTACAATACATATTAATATAACAATACACACTACCATTCAAAGTTTGGGGTCAGTCATTTCTTTTCTTCTTTCCTTTTTTTTTAAAAGAAATTAATAATTTTATTCCGCAAGAATGTGTTAAATTGATAAAAAGTGATATTTCTAATTTAAATAAATGCTGCTAAAGGAAAAAATGAATCACAGGTGACGAAAAACATAAAACATATTAGAATGATTTCTGAAGGATCATGTGACACTGAAGTAATGATGCTGAAAATTTAGCTTTGCATCACAGAAATAAATTCTATTTTAAAGTATATTAAAACAGAAAACCACAATTTTAAATTGCAATAATATTTCTGTATTTTTAATCAAATAAACACAGTCTTGATGAGCAGAAGCGACTTTAAAAACATTAAAAATCTTACTGATCCCAAACTTTTGAACGTCAGTGTATATTTAATATTATGTCTAGTCTGACGTGTCTGTTTCTTCTGTGTCTTCAGGCATGAACAAAATGCTCTGGCTCAACTCATTAGACATTCAGTTTAGAAGCTATCGGCTTTGCATGCAAACTAGATGTGATTAATGCCAATTAAAGCAGATAAGGTGATGCGTCTGTCCTAAAGGAACCTGAATGACATTAACTGGCTCCACATCATGTCTGTACAGTGTGAGCCACTCACTTTAATGCATCCATTTGCATAATGTGCTGCGAATTCCCCCGTGTGGGTGTCTGTCTTATCTGCTCTAACCTTGTAAAAGGTTGTCAGCCCTTTGAACATGCTTACACCCAACAAAGGCATTCATGAATCTGAATTCATTTAACTTTGAATTTAGCTGACTGGAAAGATGGATGCAAACATGTACCTACAGATACAGCATATTAAGCATACTTATGATGAGGCAGCTGCCCATAATGAGCTCAAGAGGAGTATCCATACTAAAGGTTGCAACATATGCCTTATAACATATGGAGGACAAACTTTTAATATACAGAAAATTGGGGAAAATGCTGACAACAAATAGATAAATACTGAATTATAATTAGAGAAAAAAGGATAAGACAACTTCACAAAATACATTTATATAGGAAATGTTCTATGATTACACACTAAAATAGAGTTTTTGGATTTTAAAACATATATCATTAAAAAGGAATGGAATTTAATTTCCACATAAAGAATACTTTTCTATGTATTTATTAATAATAAATATGCATTTTAAAAACATGATACAACTTGTTGGATTAAAAAATGTTTGGTGTAAAAAATATTTAGTAAACTTAATGGTTTCAGTAATGAATTGAAATACAGTTATATTTGGAGAAAAAAAGGATAAAAGACTTCACAAAATATATTTCACAATATATATATAGGATTTTCTATTATTATACACTATAAGAATTTTTTTTGGATTTTAATATATGTATATAAACTTAAATCAGTGGTTTCAGTAATTAATTTACTCATAAATAATTATTTTCTATAAATTTATTAATAACAAATATTTATTCTAAAAACATGATACATAATGTTATAGATTTCAACATTTTGGTGAAAATATTATTAAATAACTTTTATTATTTCTGTAATAAATTTCCTAATTAAATGTATTTAATTATTACAAAGACTAAAATTATAATTTAAAAAAAGATACATATATTTAGGATTTATATTCTATTATTATTCACTATAGAATTGTTTTAAATATTTGTTAAAAATATTTAGACATTTTCTATTATTTTATTCATGATAATCAACAAAACAACAATCAAAACTTAAATCAATGGTTTCAGCAATTAATGTCCTCATAAATAATTATTTTCTATGTATATATTAATAATAAATATGTGATTTTAAACATGATACAATCATGGTGAAAATAATATTTAATAACTTTAATGGTTTCAGTAATTACTTTTTTAATTAAATGTATTTATTTAATATAAATAAATACAATTATAATTGGAGAAAATAGAATAAAAAGATAAAGAAAAATATATTTATGAGGTAGATGTTATATTATTATACAAATAACAGAACATAATAGAAATATTATATAAATATATATATATAGATGATACTAAATTTTGGTAAAAAAATTATATGTTATAACTTTATTGGTTATATATAAAGGTTAAAAAGACTACACAAATATATATTTATATATGTTTATTATATACTACAATAGAAATTGTTGAATTTTAACATATTATTATATTTTATTTAAGATATGTTCTATTTTTTCACATCAAAATGAAAGTTTTAGGATTTTAAAAATACTTTTTTAAAATGTAAAAAAAACTTACAATTATGGTTTCAGTGATTAATTTCCTCATAAATAATTATTTTGTATGTATTCATTAATACATGACAGTGAAGATAATGAAAATAATATGAATTCCCTAATTAGAAGTACTTATTTATTATAACTATTATTTAAAAAACAAAACAAGACACAACATATTTCAATATTTAATATCATAGATAAAATACTTAATCATAATAAATAATTTCTTTATTCATTTAATCACCTATGTTTAATAAAATATTCAAATTTATTTATAAATGATCAATTTTGTAGACTGGCAACCTACTTACAACCGAAAGCTGAAATATTCCTTTTCAGTTATTATGATTATTGCAAAGATGATGTAACCAGATGCTCTTGGAAGGTTGCAAAACTACATCAGCATTTTACAATCCAAATTCATGAGGTTAGATTTGCCACAATAACTGCAGGCTGTGTGCTCAAACATTGTAGATTTAATTCAAATCAGCATATTTTCAAAACTTAAAAAAAAAAAAAAAAAACATCTACATACTGTTTGTGGATAACAGGCAATCCGAGCGGTTAAAGAGACAACCAAACTTCCCAAAATACTGAGAAATGAAGCCACAAAGGCACAGTATCCCATCATGAAACAGAAAATAATTCAAAACTTACTACGAGGAAAAACGATTTCTTATTGTCAGTGTAAAAGACTTTTTAAGTCCAAGCACTATGGTCCATTGAAAAAGAAACCCATATGTTTTGGATTAACAATCAAAGTATATGCAAAAAAAAAAAAAAAAAAAAAAGCGCCATTATGTTCAATCTGTTTGCCAATTAGAGTTTCTAAGACAAACTCGCTCATCAAAATAGAAAACCTGAGCAGGTCAGACCTCTGAGAGGCCCTGCGCTCACAGTAAGTCTCGCCCTTGACCCCGCTGAGCAAGGAATTATGGGTAGGCCACTTTTGTTGAGGATGCCCCCCTGCGGATTTGCAAATGGCTGACAGAAGGAGATTGATTGATTGCAGTGGGAAGCTAATCTGTCCCAGGACCCGTTAAGCACACCGGGGCGGCTCTGAATCAAGAGGACCATCTCCAGATTGCAGGGCAACATCGGTGCAATTGGTGGCTGACCTTTCTGAGTGTCCTACTCAGTAATAATCAATACCAACCCCTGCCTCACTACAGGAAATATGAGATGATGAATTCATTATAAATTGACTTCCTTTTGTGGATTAGTCAGACAGAGGAGAGAAATGTTTTAGAGGAAAAATCTTAAGGGATCTGAGAGGACACTTCCACTTAAATAGTACAAACCAACAGGTGTTGCCAACATGGACATTCAGATGCTATTATGGTTATTAATCTAAAGTACTTGCAAATGTTCCTACCTTCTCAGGCTCAGATGGATGATTAACTTCCAAGGAGGTGCTTGAGAGAACCAGAGAGGAGAAAAAGAAGAGTTTTGTGGCTTTTGAAGTCATCTACAATTTACTTTTACTAAATGAACTTCCAGGAAAACAAAAGAATGAAAATGTCCCTGCTCCTAACATCACCTGCAGCTGACTAGCAATTAGCACATTATGGCTCATGTATGTGTGGTAACTAAAGCCTATTGGCTATTTTTTCTCTGTATGTCCCGCCCATCCTGTTTCAAATGGAATTGTCAAGATTTGTTGTGATCTATTTGGTTTCTAGCAAAATCTACATATTCTCTTTTTTACCAAAGCAGAATATCGGTTGTCCTTGTGGGCAGTGCTTCCACATGCAGTGCGGTTGCACCTTGGACGACCTGAGATCGAATCCCGGGTTTGTGGTCTTTTCCAATCTTGGCCACTCTTTCTCTTTCAGTTTGTTTCCTGTCAAACCTAACTATTGCCTTGTCTGAATATAAAAGCAAAATTGCCAAAAATAAAGTGACACAACACTTGTAAAGCCTGAGAAATTATGCACGTAAAAGATAAAAATGCAAAACAGATGCACATTAAAGGATAACTATTGCCAAAATGCAACCTGGGCTGTTTTTTTTTTTTTTTTTTTTTTTTTTTTACTGTAAATGAGACAAACTTATATCTAAAAGCATAATTACGACAAACGAGCCGTTTTTGAGATTGACCGTGATTTCGTTTTGTGGTCAATGGGCAGTGAATGGGAGGGCTAGGGGCATAAATTTGAGCGCATCAAAATCGATATTTTTGCAACACTAAGAAGGCTCGACACGCCATGAAACTTTGCTCGAAGTATCGCCTGGGTCTCTACACATGAACTCGAGCATTGAGAACATTGTTTGTGTACACACAGTTTACTAAAAAGAAAGTTTTTGAACAACTCACTTTCACTGTTTGAGTTTCCGCTCGCGGCCGTCTTGCCAGTCAAGAGGTGTCTTTCTTCTTTTTAGTAAACTCTGTGTACACAAACAATGTTCTCAATGCTCGAGTTCATGTGTAGAGACCCAGGCGATACTTTGAGCAAAGTTTCATGGTGTGTCGAGCCTTCTTAGTGTTGTAAAAATATCGATTTTGATGCGCTCAAATTTATGCCCCTAGTACTCCCATTCACCGGCCATTGACCGCAAAACAAAGTCACGGTCAATCTCAAAAACGGCTCGTTTGTCGTAATTATGCTTTTAGATATAAGTTTGTCTCGTTTACAGTAAAAAAAAAACAGCCCAGGTTGCATTTTGGCAATAGTTATCCTTTAAGCATCTCTACTGTTAAATGCACATTTGTCTACATAAATAACATGATGACGTTTTTTTTTTAGTGATAGTTGTTCATGAGTCCCTTGTTTGTCCTGAACAGTTAAACTGCCTGCTGTTTTCTCCAGAAAAATCCTTCAGGTCCCACAAATTCTTTGGTTTTCCAGCATTTTTGTGTATTTGAACCCTTTTCAACAATTACGGTATGTTATTGAGATCCATCTTTTCACACTGAGGATAACTGAGGGACACATATGCAACTATTACAGAAGGTGTTTCCTTCTGATGCTTCAGAAGGAAACACAATGCATTAAGAGCCAGGGGTGAAAACTTTTGAACAGAATGAAGACATGTAAACCTTTCCTATTTTGCCAAAATATCATATTTTTTGTCATTTAGTGCTGCCCTTCAGAAGCTACAGAAGATGTTCCCCAGAAGAAAAAGTTTTCACCCCCAGATCATAATACATTTGAACCTTCTGTAATAGTTGCTTATGTGTCCCTTAGTTGTCTTCAGTGTGAAAAGATGGATCTCAAAATCATGAAAAACAGCAAGCAGTTGAACAGTTCTGGACAAACATAGGACTCATGAACAACTACTAAATTTAAAAAAAAACAGCTGTGAATCATTCAGGTAATAACACAGTATTAAGAATCAAGTGTATGTCAACTATTATTTTCTCTTGTGGACTATAGACATCTTTTATGTGTAATATTTTATTCAGGTCAGTACTAAATAAAAAATAACATGCATTTTGTATGATCCCTCTTATTTTGGTAAAAATCATTTTTGCAGATTCTGCAAGGTGTATGTAAACTTTTGACTAATTTCTAATTGCACATTCATCCCAAAAAGGGAGGTATATGATGTGCTGAGATATAAAAAAAAAAAAAAAAGAAATTGTAAAAAAGTGCACTTAATTGTACTGAATGCAGATTTAGTTCACTTCGAATCTTCAACAGCACTTTCAGGTAAAATAATATTAATAAAACAGAAGACCATTTAAGTTTATTTAAAGAAACAACCCTTTCATGAATAAAAGGTGCTCTTTCTAATATTGCCAAATTACAAGTTTTACTGTAAAGCAAATTTTAAATTATCATTTTTGTCTGTATCTAATTCCAAGGGGAATTTTTTTATCCTAGCGGCAGATTTTTTACATTATTCAGAAAACATGACATAACATATATGACATTACATAAATTTGCTTCTGAACTAAATGTATATTGATTTAAATAGTAAATGTTTTAGATAGTTGGACTAGGAAACAGAGAAATATACTCTTAATCTTTGATAGTTCACCCAAAAATGACAATTCTGTCATTAATTACTCATCCTCAGTTGTTCCAAAGCCGTACAACCTTCGTTTATCTTCAGAATAACAAATTAAGATATTTTTGAGCTTTCTGACCCTTTGCGCACAATTAAAATTATTCTCGTAGCTTCATAACATTACGGTTGAACCACGGATGTGACATGGACCATTTTAACAATGTCCTTACTACCTTTCTGGGCCTTAAACATGGTTGCATTGCTGTCTATGCAGGGTCAGAAAGCTCTTGGATTCCACCCAGAATATCCTAATTTGTTTTTTCTGAAGATGAACAAAGGTCTTACAGGTTTGGAATGACATAAGAGTGGGTAAATAATAACAGAATTTTCATTGTTGGATCAACTATCCCTTTAATCTTGAAAGTATAAGGCATTTCACAAGCGCAAGTCGTTTGTGATTCATCATATCATGATGTAATGGTTTATCTCAAATCCAGAGTTTGTCCTGATTCACTGATAATGATGGAAATCAACAGTCTTTTGCAATCGTGGTGTTTACACCCCACACGGAGAACATTTGGTCATTTTCAGTTCAATTTAAACGAACCATGAGCCTAAAAACTCTTTTTCTGAACATCATGCTTTTAATCGTAAACTGTAAAATCATCCAACACCAGATAAGAAAACTCATCAAGTCATTGTTTTTTTTTTTTTCATTGTTCTTTCTTTACGTATGCCAGTTATCTGGCATCCTTGGACTCTACTGTGATATGAGCCAGTGGTTTCAAGCCGTCTCCATGTCATTCCCTCTTCACTAAAACTATTCTCCATGGAGAGGCTGAAAAAATCCCCCCTCATGTAATCAGTCATGTTGTCTGTTCAGCTGCCAGACGTGAGGGCCGTGAGCGCTCAGATCTCTATCTCTATTAGAGGCTCTTCTCTCTTTGCGAAACATTCTCTCTCCTTCGGCGAGCACCATGTGCGCCGCGGCCCTGTTTACTCTGCTTTATTCGCCCTCTTCAGACAAATCTCCCTAAACCAAGCGGAACGCAAACTCCGCGGAGGTCCTGTCACCCGATTTTGGATAAGATGGATCAGTCTCCTGTCCTATCTGCTCATCTCGAGTGGATGTTCCCTACTGTGCTGTGGGCTTCTGAGGGCCGGGGTGTATTTTCTGGAGGGGGGCCGGTTCAAATATTCCGTCTCAGTGCTGTCAAAACACTTTGGCAGCTGCTTCCCACACTAAAGTCGAAACCTCATCGAACTCATAAATCACATGAGCCGTGACACAGGTCTGTGGGACGCTGAAGGCCATTTTTCAGTTCGGTACTAGGAGTTGCTTTTCCTTTGACATAAATCTCAGTTCATTCTTCTGTGACAGACATCTTAGAGAATGTCTTCACGTTGCTTTTTTTTTCTCTTTGTGCTACAAGACCAGCGTATAGCCTCTCTCGGCCTTATCCGGTAGGTCCAGAAATGTTCCAGCGTGCTGTCGTAAATTTCGAGGGGCAAAAGTAATGTTTTATTCAGAAGGAAGAGCATGCGTTGCAGATGCTCATAAATTGCTCATGATTTATCCAGATAGTGGAAAGTTTTTATTAAAGTCAGGAAATTATTCGCCTATTCTTGCCCGGAAAGTTTAATTTCCTTCTAGCTCTGATACTGTTATTGAAGCTAATCTGCGCATTTCAAGAAGTCAGCTTTAGGTTTGTGGATTACAACACTGAGGTAGTGAATTTCAAAATGGGCATTTACGTAATCCCACCAGTCATAATGATAATTGCATATAAACAGCCGCTTACCTCATTCCCTCCGACTATTATTTGGGCAAACCTCCACCCCAACGTCTTTTTTTTTTTAGAGAAGTTAATTTCCTTCCAGCCTTAATAGTAGAAATTATAATTATAATCTGTGCGTTTATATGCATACACAAAGTCACACCGCCTCCATTCGTGTATTAACCTGCTGCATATTAAAGTGACAGCAAAAATGTATGATTGAACTGTGTCTAAGGCCTCGATGGTCTGTGATGATTTGAGTTGGCGGCGGTGTTTGTCCCAGTTTACCTCTGCTTGAACCCAGATCAGGACAAAATCACTAGCAGTGTAACTGCCCCATAACTAAATCTGACACACACTAGCACATAAAGTAAAGCTTTTATAGAGGCGACTGTAACACACACACTGGATTATGGAATTATATTTAATGATAATAAAAAAAGATGAGGAATATATGTGTATGGAACTAAAAGTATGGACCCAAATCAGACATATGCAATGATTGATTAATAAATAAATACAAAAATGTATCAAAATGAATGGGTTTTGCTTAAAACAAGACAAATTATGCTTAATTCCCCTTTAAATTAACCATAATCATAAGCATAATCAAGTTCCTTTTAAATAAAACATGCTAATAAAATAAATGAAATAATTATTTTATCAATAATGTAAACTAATTATCAAAGATTATCAATAGGATTTTGAATAAAGCTGAAAAATAAATAAATCAGATTTATTTATGTATTTAATTATTATTAATTATTCTGAATCCAATTGGAAAAAATAAATACTTAAAATAAATCTTTATTTAATCAAAGTCCATTCAAATTAAACAGAATATAAATTATTCTAAATTCAATTGGAACAAATAAATAAATAACATTTTTGCATTATTAATAAAGTAACTAAATTGTCAAAGATTATCAATATGATTTTGAATAAAGCTTAAAACAAATAAATAAATACACAAACAAACAGATCAGAATTATTTATGCATTTAATAACAATAATAAAATAAATGTAATATTATAAATTATTCTAAATCCAATTGGAATGAATGGATAAATAAATACCACTTTATTTAATCAAGATCTACTCAATTTAAACAGGCTAAGAATAAAAATTATTCTAAATCCAATTGGAATAAATAAACATGATTTATTTATTATAAATTATTCTAAATCAAACTGGAATGAATGAATAAATAAATAAATCCTTTTTTTTATAAAGTTATAAATAAATACATTTCTGGAGAAATCACCAAAATTGAGCAAATTTGTCCTTTAAGTATAAATAGCATTTTATTTAATCAAAATCCATTCAAATGAAATAAATAAATAGATTTATAATTTCATAGGTTCAAATTTAATGTTATTTGTAAGTATTTATACAAATATTTGTTAATCATGAAACTTAAAGATTATCAATAGGATTTTTGAATACAGCTTATAACAAATAAATAAATATGATTTATGAAAAAAAGGGAATTACTTAGATAATTGTACTTGTTTTAAGCAAAATGCTCATCATGTAGATTTTTTTAAACCTTATTTTTTTTCTCAGTGTAAGTTGCATGATTGAGCATTCACTGCAAAAGCTTTCCTTCCTTGTTGCTGATCTTAAAATTAGTCTTAGTCACTGCTTTCCCATGTCAGGATAACCTTTTGAATTTGCATTAAGCTACTGCACACACCTCATCTGACTCTGCTGGCTCCAGAGCTCTTGCCACACAGGTCTGAGCTTTTTATGTCTGTCTGTTTGGGTAAATGACGGCGTCTGAAGTCTGCCAGTGTGTCCCAGTTCTTCTTTAGCTCTGCTCGCCTCACGGTTCAGCTCCTCAGGTCAACAAAATCTTGTAGCCTGCAGGCTGTATGCAAATGTCCCAAAAAAATAAAGACAGTATATCTAGTGGATTTTCAAACCGCTCTGTCAGAATCGAAAGATCCAAGTTTCTCTTCCTGCCTGATATTATCTGTGGTCTATATCCTTAAATTGATGGTTCCACTGAAGCGGCTTTTCCAGCATTAGCTCGCTGTGCTGTAAAGCCTGGCCAAATGCATTTAGTCATGGTTCATAAAAGAGATTTGACAGGTGATATGGCCGCTGAAGAGGTGTTTTGTTGAAGGAGAATGAAGTTTCCATCAACGGAGACATTTCCTTTCCACATAACCGCATTCCTGAGGTTTTAGATGTGATAAAATGTTACCCTGATACCCCACGCCATACCACTTTTAAAACCAAAGAGAAATATGGCATTTAGACATTAGGGATTTAAAATTACGGGTGGGGGTTTGGGGAAAGAGGAGTTCTAACACCCCTAATTAAGGCTCAAGTCCCATAAAGGAAGTCAAAACAAAAGGCTGAGGGTCTTTAAAGTACACTTGAATTCTAAATATTACATTTGAAACATTCACTAGTGTTTACAAATAACAGAAACCACAAAGTTGAATTAGACACTCTTTTTTTCTTGTCCTATTGGCAGATATTTTTTTCTTGTTTAAACTTAAACTGACTTTATTTTTTCAGAAAAAAAAAACCTTAATATCGTAAATCATTTTGTTTCTCAAGTTGTAATATGTACACTGAAAAACAAGACAAAAATAAAAAATACTAAGTTTTTTTGCCGTTTATGGAAGCCTCGAAATTCTCAGTTTTTTCACAATTGCAAAATAAACTCACAATTCTGATTTAAAAAAAGTCAGAATTGCAGGATTCAAACTTGTATATGTGAGGAAAAATGTCAAAATTGCACGTTTTTATCTTGCAATTCTGACTTTATTTCTTGAAATTGCGAGGTAATATCATGCAATTCTGAGAAAAAGTCAGAAATGTGAGTTTATATCTCACAATTCTGACTTTATAACTCACAATTGCAAGTTTATATCACGAAATTCTGACTTTATTTCCCAAAATTCTGAGTTTAAATCATGCAATTCTGAGAAAAAAATAAATAAATAAATTGGGAGAAAAAAAATTGAGATACAAACTTGCACTTGCAAGAAAAAAGTTGAAATTGACTTTTCTGACTTTATTTCTTACTTTTGTATGTTTATATTACACAGTTCTGAGAAAAAAGGCAGATTTCTACAAACTTGAATCCATACAAACTTGAAATTGCGGGAAAAAAAAAATCTAAATTGCGTTGAGTTCAGTTACAAACTGCAATTCTTGCATTTGCTAGAAAAAGTCAAAATTCTGTTGAGTTTTTATTTCGCAATTCTGACTTTATTTCTCACAATTGTAAGTTTATATCATGCAGTTCTGAAAAAAGGTAGAATTGCTAATAAAAAGGCAGAATTGCATTTGTGAGAAAAAAAAATCAAAAATGCATTGACTTTTGAGTTGCTTTTATCTCGCAATTCTGACTTATTTCTTGCAATTGTGAGTTTATATCACAGTTCTAAGAAAAGAGGTCAGAATTTTGAGTTTATATCTTGCAATTCTGACTTTATGACTAGCAATTGCGAGTTTATATCATGCAATATTGACTTAATTGTGTGTTTATGTCACACAGTTCTGAGAAAAGAAGTCAGAATTGTGAGAAGTGTCAGAATTGCGAGATACAAACTCGCATTTCCTTAAAAAAGAGTTTTGAGTTCAGTTTGTATCTCGCAATTCTGACTTTATTTCTCAGAGTTGCATAATTTGTGCACTGTACTGAACTTGTACTTGAATGTTTTATGTAATTACACCAAAAGTAAATTTTACATGTAACCAACAATTAGGTTTGTAAATGCAGTTTCGTGAAAGGGTAATTGCATTTCCTGCTATCTAGGTTGGAGCCAGTCATTATAGAACCTGTTTTCCAGTCCAGCAATGGACAAGGTTATATCTGCAAACACGAGACGCCCAGGATATGGTTTTCCTTGTCCTACGCAAAGGTTAAAATCTGTTCAAATCTGAGGATCTGTGGTGATGAAGGACAACATTTGGACGGCGTCTCTCCAGACTCAATGCTAATTCCAGGGTTAACGGGCTGTAAATTGCATTGCCACGACAACTACGGTGGTGGCGTCCACTCGGTTTCACATTCCATTCCAAGAATGCCAAACAGTCGAGCAGACATGAGACGAGGATCACAAGATGACCTCAGAAACAAGGCCAGGGCCTCTGGGCTAAGACCAAGTGGATCTTACCTGAAAGCAATGTTGCCTAAAACAACTATATCAATTAGTCAAACTGGACATCTTATTCCATTACATGACTTCTTGGATGTCATAAACCGTTTGCTATTCAGTCTCATGATGATATACATCAAAGCATAGCAAGCCCCTACTATCCCTGAACCACAGAAAACATCATAGTTGATTTCCCTTTCTGTCTGAAGCAAGCTCTGCATCTTAAAACAATTACCAGTCCTGGACGTTTCCAGAAAGATGTGTCACAGAGCAAAGGAAACAACTGAGAGCTATTGACAGTGTAACCAGCCTTGAAACAATCCCAAAATACAAATCCATAAAAATAACACAAAGCAGAAACGCCCCATGCGCTTGTGATCAAACAGGGTACTTCTTTTCACTTGACGTACTGCAGAGAGATTTATGCTTACTCATATTTCACGGTGACTAATGATGGTGCATATTTCTGTGACACACAAAAAAATGATCTTGCAACAAAATGACCCAGCAGGTAAAATGTGGTGGTGTTGCTTTGAAGTTGTCATACACTGCATCACAAACAGATGCAATGAGGTAAGTTTTAAGCAATAAGCAATTTGTCTGTTCACAGTGAAAATTAAAATGTTCCATGATGTGGTAAAAGTTATTTCTCTCGTTTTGAGAGGTTTCTCACATCCACAATGCACTTCACAGGAGAAAAACACTTTAGTGTTAAGGTCATGGGTTTGAGCCTTTAAGGCAATTTCACACTGAGCATGATGCAAAAAACAAGGTGAATCGCCAAATAATGATGCTTTCGCACACATTGCGAAACGCTTCTAATTCACACCTGTACGCAAGGCAGCACTGTTGGTATCTGAAAATATCTGAGGAAAATGTATTGTTATAACAATACATTTTCCTCAGATATTTTCAGATACCAATTTTTTTGCATTCAGTGTAAAATAATATTAAATGGCCTGAGTGCAATGCGGAAAACCAAGGTAAATCGCTGGTGAACGATAATTTCACACCAAACGCATACCGATTTATCTGCTAATTCACACCTGCATGCTAGGTGGCGCCAACCGACAATTAATTTCCTTCTCAGATATGCATCTCATATTCGAAACTCTCGCCCTTTTTGTTTCATCAAGGAGTGATGGTGGTAAAGAATAGACACGCAGGAGAAACAAAATTCCTAGTGCACCTAATATCCCCATAGGGATCTATTGTTTCAATTCAAAACCGTCATCACACCAAATTTTCATGTTGAATTTGAAAAGGCGTTTAATAAGGCTAAGTGTGATATGGAAAAGCTAGGTGAATCAACGACAAATGATGCATTCACACTGAATGCATTTTTCCACAAATATGTATCTTGTATTCGAAACGTGCCACAGCAACTGATCTGGGCATGTAATCTAAGCTTAAATTAAGTTGAACGGTCTGTTTAATCGTGGAACGATGGGGGAAAAATTGACTAAAAAAATCCTGGCTTTTTCCTGCCATAAATGATCACGCCTAGTGTGAATAGCCCCATTGGGATCTATTGTTTCAATTCGAAAGCGCCATCGCGCCAAACATTTGCGCATAATCTCTGTGCCACATTTTCACATTCAGTGTGAAAAGGTCTTTAAGGATGTTTGAGCATGTTGCGAAAAAGTGAGTAGAATCGCTAACACGCAAAGCTTTCACACTGAATACTGTGATAACTGATCAGTGCCAAACAAAAAATGCATTTTCGATCAGATACGTTTCATCGCGGCGTGAAGGTGGAAAATATCAACACACAAGACAGAAAAAAACCTTGCTTTTTCATACTACGAATGATTGCACCTATTGTGAATAGATCCATACTGCCCTCCAAAGGCAAAGTGCTGTAACTACGCCAACGCCGAAACTGAGAAAAATGCCTTTAAAGTTTTACGCCAGCTAGTCAAACATGTTGACACTCTCGTTTCTCTGAAACGGGACAAAATTGAACCAGGGGACTTTGCCACAAGACAAAACAGTTGTCACAAAGTCCATTTTAAGCCTTAACTCAATTTTGACCAAATGTGTAGTTACTGCGCTTTGCCTTTGGAGGGCAGCATAGGGATCTATTGTTTTGATTCAAAAGTGTCATGTTTACATTCAGTGTGAGAAAGGACTTTAATAAGGCCAACATTTTATATAACCTTAATTACACACAAATCGTATTTTGAAAGACTATTATATTATATTATATTATACAATGTAATACAGTGAATAATAAATAAATGTGCAAAATCCAATATTAAGCCAGGGTTTACATAAATTATGTATCCTGCAAAAACATGCACAATTAATTACTACCTCTGAATAAAATATGAATTTAACTAGAATTACGTTAACCCAAGGTTAATCTTAAGTGTTTACATTGTACATGAGAGGTCAGTGTTACTGATGGCTCACTTATAGCTGTCACTGCACATTAAACAGAGGAAAAAAGTATTTTAACATTGAAAAATGACACACTTCACCTCTAACTCAGACTCAGGGTTATATTTTTTGTCATATGTCTTTGTAGCTTAACTGCATATAATAAAGGTAAGAGCTTCTCAGACATCCTGGTCCTTATTTTCTCTGAAACGTAATCATTTGAGCCGTCTGGCTGCATGACCTGCCTGAGCAAATCTCTAACGGCGATGACAAGTTTGAAAAAGATTTGGGTCCTTCTCATTTCCTGAACGATCATTCGTATCACGACCACAGAAACCAGAAACATGGAGTGTGATGAAAAAAGACAAATGCAGGAGTGCCTTTCCTTGGGCCCCTTTCAAAGCCATGCCAAACTGTCCACCCCTCCCCAAAGAGCGCTGAGTTACTGCCCTGCAGTCCTCTTAAAGCGTTTTCCCCTAAATGTTAAAGAACAGCTCACAAAAGCGCAGATCTGCCAGCAATACTCCTCCCTGACACTGGTTTTATTAGAAACATCTGGAGGCATCGTTAGAAGATAGAGAACCACTCAAATACACGAAAGGAGCGGATAAACGAGTTCGCGAGAGCAAGCGAGAATCGAAAGTAGCATGAGAAAGCTAAAAAACAAGCAACAACCCTTCCTTCACAATGATTTGGCTAATGAAGGTGTCTGCAGGGGGAAAATGGCAGCCGCTGAGATAACAACAGTCCCATCCTGAGGCTGATAAGATCTTATTAGAGCTCTTTACAGTCCTGGTCGACTCCACAGATGGATTCTATTAGAGCCATCTTCACACCATCGTCATCCAGGTCCTCGTAATTGCTAAACAAACATAAAGACTCTTAGAAAGTTAACAACTGAGAACACTTGAATGAGGAAAGAGATATTAGGAAAGGAGGTGAGTTGCATAGGTGTTGTATGATCGGCCAAAAGAGTAATGGGGCCATATTATCATACCTTTCCCTCTAGCAAATAGTGCAAAAAGCCAAGGAAATGAGGGATGATGGCTAATGTCACCCCACTCCTGACTTCTGTTTGTATGTGCGTGTGGACACAAAAAGGAAAAAACAAATATAATATCCACAGATAAATATCTTCCATGTTATAATATAATATACATTTTTCTTTATTATAATGTAATACTGTAAAAAAATACATAAAATAGTTCCTAATACATTCAAACTATTTATATTTTAAAATAAAACAATGCAATACACAATATAATAATATAATTATGGTATGCTATAATAATATATATTATTTCAAATGTGTTTTTATTATCATCCTTCAAATTCAATATTTAAATCATGCTAAAAAATGCTAACAATGTGTGAATCAAGCTAGCAACATGCTAATCTTCCTAAAAGCATGCTAATCATGTTAACAATACAATTTTCTTGTTAAAAACATGGTAACAACATGCTAATCATGTTAAAAACATGTTACTAGCATATTAATCAAGCTAGCAACATGTTAATCGTGTTACAACATGCTAATCATGCTAACAATAGGCTATTCTGGTTAAAACATGGTAACAACATGCTAATCATGCTAGCAACATACTAATACTAGTAAGATGTTAATCATTTTGCAGTATGCTAGCAACATACTAATGTGTGCTAAAAACATAATAGCAACATGCTAAAACATGCTAATCAGGTTGTTAATATGCTAATCATGCAAACAACATACTAATCATCCTACAAACATGCTAGCAACATACTACTTGAGCTAGAAACATAATAGCAACATGTTAAAATATGCTAATCATGTTGTCAATATGCCAATCATGCAAAGAACATGCTTATAATGTTAAAACATGCTTGATATGTAGTAGCAACATCCTAATCATGTTAAAAACATGCTAGCAACATGCTAAAACATAGAAAAATTTATTTTGTCAATGTGCTAATAATGCAAGCAACATGCTAATCTTGTTAAAAGCATGGTAACATGCTAATCTTGTTAAAACTTGCTAGCAACGTGCTAACAACATACTAATTATGTTAAAATATGCATGACAATCACTTTAGAAACATGTTAACAACATGCTAATCAAGGTAGCAACATGCTAATCATGTAAGAAACATGCCAATCATGCTAAAAGCTAATCTTGTTAAAAACATTGTGACAACATGCTAATTATGTTAATACATGTTAGCAACATGCTAAAACAGGAAAAACGTGGGAAAAACATGGTATTCGCATTAGAAACATGTTAGCAACATGTAAATATTGTTAAAACATTGAAAAACATGCTAATCATGCTAAAAACCTTCTAATCTTGATAAAAACATGGTAACAAAACATTCTAATTATGCTAGCAGCATGCTAATCATGTTGAAACATGGAAAAACACGTTAATCATGTTATAAACGGTAACAGCATGCTAATCATGTTATAAATGGTAACAACATGCTAATCATGTTAAATCATCAAAACATACCTATTTATGCTAAAAACATGCTAACAACATCCAATCATGCTAGCAATATGTTAACAACATGCTAACCATGTTAAAAACATGGTAACAACATCCTAATCTTGTTAAAAACATGGTAACAACATGCTAATCATGCTAACAACATGTTAAATCATGTTAATAATGTGTTAAATCAAGATGGCAACATGCTATCAACATCTATCTATCTTAACTTTCAAACTTCACACTCTTACAACTGCTTCAAACAGACAGGGCTTTTTTAAGCCAACTTCAAAGTTTATTCACAAACTCTACTTATAATATAATATAATTTTGTTTAATTTAAATGTATTATTACCTGCTTTATCACCATCATCATCATCTATCAAAACCAGAACCCAAATAATTTGGATCCAAACATGCAAAATGAATAGTTTTGTATGTTTGGAGCCTAATGCGATTGCACCTTTATGGTGGAAAGAGTGAAAGCGTGTTGGGCACAAAGTGTGGGAAAGGAAAAATACATTATCATGCATTGTAACAGCATTGTCTCCAGCTAACATTGTGTGGAATTTGTGCAGAGGCCTGATAAGCCCTGTATGGAGGTCTGGGCATGCTGGAAAACGGCCGAGGGCTTTGAACAAACCAGGCTTACTGTGTCCCTGTATATGCTCTGGCTTTGCCAAAAATCTCCGAGGGGACGGAAATTTTGCTGATTGTAAAAAAACATTCACACCACTCTCTGCTTTACGGTGTTTGTGATTTTTAGAATTTTAGTCGAGTAACCTTGACGCCACACGTGGCATAGCAAAGGAGAATTAAACGGCCTATTTAAATCCGGGCGTTCCGTGCAAACGAATGACCTCTGTCTTGTGGGAGACTCTTTTACATTACATTCTCATTATGTGCTGATGAACAGTTACACTGGACACATTACAGTCAGGAGCATGTGTGTTTTAAGAATAAGACCCGTGAGTCACAGAGACACTGACGGTCACTGCTGGGAAGGATAGCAAAGCGCTTTGTTATGAGAACATGAAGATGTAAGAAGAAACACATGGTTCTTGTTTAGAGAAAGAGAGAGAGAGAATGAAAAAGAGAAGCAGGCATTCCATTCTGCAGTTGGTTTTTACAATGGATAATCTGACTCGACTCATTTATTATATGTCAGCATAAGGGTGTTTTTTTCAACTATAGGGACTTTGGGAAACACACTAGCTTATTTGATTTGTCTTCCAGCAGTTGACATATATGCATCACAGAAGATTTTTTTGTGGCACTGTATAGCCTTCTGTTGTGAACATTCTTTTTAAGAAAAAATATATAATACATATAAATAATTTTCACACAATAAATACAGTTTGTTTGTATTTTTATAGATTTAATTTTTATTTATAATAGACTTTCATATTTTATAATTGAAAGTCTGGGTATGAGACAATGAGTAAAACTATTAAATCTACATAAAGTAGCAAAAAAAGAAAAAAAAAAAAAAAGAAAAATGAGGCATAATAAAATAAATAAATAAATAAAGCTTCCAAGACCATGTTTAATGTAATCTTTATGGAAGCCTGTTTCTGCCACTGAATAAAAAATAAATAAAAAGGCAATTGCTTTTTATCTCACAATTCTGACTTTTTTTCTCACAATTGCGAGTTTACATCTAGCAAATATGACTTTTCTCAGAATTGTTAGATATATACTTGCAATTGCGAGTTATAAAGTCAAAATTGTGAGATATAACCTCGCAATTCTGAGTAATAAACTCACAATTCTGAGAAATAAAGGCAGAATTGTGAGACATAAACTCGCAATTGTAAGTAATAAAGTCAGAATTGTGAGATATTAACTCGCAATTCTGAAAAAAAGTCAGAATTGCGTGAAATAAATCGTCATTATGAGCCATAAAGTCAGAGTTGCGAGAAATAAAGTTGGAGTTCGGAGAAATCAAGTCAAAATTACAAGACAAACTTGGAATTCTGAGAAATAGAGTTGGAATTCTGAGATATAAAGTCGAAATTCTGAGAAATAACGTCAAAATTGTGAGACATAAACTCACATTTCTGAGAAATAGTTACAATTCTGAGAAATGAAGTCAGAATTACAAGACATAAACCTGCAATTCTGAGAAAAAGTCAGAATTACAAGACATAAACCCGCAACTCTGAGAAATAAATTCAGAATTACAAGACATGAATTTGGAATACTGAGAAATAAAGTTGGAATTCTGAAAAATAAAGCTAGAATTACAAGACATAAACTCACAATTCTGAGAAATAGTCACAATACTGAGAAATAAAGTCAGAATTACAAGACATAAACTCGCAATTCTGAGAAATAAAGTCAGAATTGTGAGAGATAAACTCACAATTCTAAGAAATAGTCACAATACTGAGAAATAAAGTCAGAATTACAAGACATAAACTCGCAAATCTGAGAAATAAAGTCAGAATTACAAGACATAAATTTGGAATACTGAGAAATAAAGTTAGAAATCTGAGAAATAAAGCTAGAATTACAAGACATAAACTCACAATTCTGAGAAATAGTCACAATACTGAGAAATAAAGCTAGAATTACAAGACATAAACTCACAATTCTGAGAAATAGTCACAATACTGAGAAATAAAGTCAGAATTACAAGACATAAACTCGCAATTCTGAGAAATAAAGTCAGAATTGTGAGAGATAAACTCACAATTCTAAGAAATAGTCACAATACTGAGAAGTCAGAATTACAAGACATAAACTCGCAAATCTGAGAAATAAAGTCAGAATTACAAGACATAAATTTGGAATACTGAGAAATAAAGTTAGAAATCTGAGAAATAAAGCTAGAATTACAAGACATAAACTCACAATTCTGAGAAATAGTCACAATTCTGAGAAATGAAGTCAGAATTACAAGACATAAACCTGCAATTCTGAGAAAAAGTCAGAATTACAAGACATAAACCCGCAACTCTGAGAAATAAATTCAGAATTACAAGACATGAATTTGGAATACTGAGAAATAAAGTTGGAATTCTGAAAAATAAAGCTAGAATTACAAGACATAAACTCACAATTCTGAGAAATAGTCACAATACTGAGAAATAAAGTCAGAATTACAAGACATAAACTCGCAATTCTGAGAAATAAAGTCAGAATTGTGAGAGATAAACTCACAATTCTAAGAAATAGTCACAATACTGAGAAATAAAGTCAGAATTACAAGACATAAACTCGCAAATCTGAGAAATAAAGTCAGAATTACAAGACATAAATTTGGAATACTGAGAAATAAAGTTAGAAATCTGAGAAATAAAGCTAGAATTACAAGACATAAACTCACAATTCTGAGAAATAGTCACAATACTGAGAAATAAAGCTAGAATTACAAGACATAAACTCGCAATTCTGAGAAATAAAGTCAGAATTGTGAGAGATAAACTCACAATTCTAAGAAATAGTCACAATACTGAGAAATAAAGTCAGAATTACAAGACATAAACTCGCAAATCTGAGAAATAAAGTCAGAATTACAAGACATAAATTTGGAATACTGAGAAATAAAGTTAGAAATCTGAGAAATAAAGCTAGAATTACAAGACATAAACTCACAATTCTGAGAAATAGTCACAATACTGAGAAATAAAGTCAGAATTACAAAACATAAACTCGCAATTCTGAGAAATAAAGTCAGAATGGCAAGACAAACTTGCAATTCTGAGAAATAGTCACAATTCTGAGAAATAAAGTCAGAATTACGAGACATAAATTCACAATTCCAGGAAATAAAGTCAGAATGGCAAGACATAAACTCGCAATTCTGAGAAATAGTCACAATTCTGAGAAATAAAGTCAGAATTACGAGACATAAACTCACAATTCCAGGAAATAAAGTCAGAATGGCAAGACATAAACTCGCAATTCTGAGAAATAGTCACAATTCTGAGAAATAAAGTCAGAATTACGAGACATAAACTCACAATTCCAGGAAATAAAGTCAGAATGGCAAGACATAAACTCGCAATTCTGAGAAATAGTCACAATTCCGGGAAATAAAGTCAGAATTCTGAGAAATAGTCAGAATTGTGAGACAAACTCGCAATTGCGAGTTATAAAGTAAGAATTGCGAGAAATAAAGTTGGAATTCTGAGAAAGTCCGAATTACAAGACTTATTACAACTCAAAATTCTGAGAAATAAACTCACAATTCTGAGAAATAAAGTCAGAATTACAAGATATAAACTCATAATTCTGAAAACTTTCCTTACAAAATTTTAAAACTCGCAGCTGACAGTATATATCATGCAATTCTTCAAAAAAAAAAAAAAAAAAAAGGCAGAATTGTGAGTTTATATCTCAATTCTGAGAGAAAAAGTCATAACTATGAGAGAAATGTCACAATAACTTTTTTTCTTTTTTATTCAGTGGCGGAAACAGGCTGCCATATACAGTATCTTAATGTAAAGACAAGAAAAGAAATAATCTGATTTAATAAAAACCAACCTCTGGGACATAAAAAGTGCCCATAAACACCCATAAATTTACGTCAAAATTTACTTTGCTTTTACACAGACACAGCCAATGCCTGTATATGCGTATAACATTAATGCAATCTGACAAAGTCCTTTACCGTCTTCCCATAGGCCTTTGGATGTAATGAGTCATTGCAGAGATGTGTCTGCTGCTATGAGAGGTGTAATCTCTGTCCAATAAGATAATAGTATGTGGGCTACAGATAGCAAGATAGAGGACACGTGTGATGTCTTCAGCCAAAGTACCCGTATCTCACATGGCTGTACGGGTAACCCAGAGGTCACAGATTACATCCTATCAATAGGCCCAGAAAGAATCTTTTGTTTTCTTACACTACACTGTTTTTAAAGCAGTGAAATTCAACACAGTCACAAGATCCCAAAGAGCTAATGAAATATAAAATATGTCTTTCCAGTGATGCTATAGATATTATTTGGCCCCTCCTCCATAAGGAAAAGCCTCTGTACTACCCCTGTCAAATAGTGACTGACTTATTTACACGGAGCTGTCAAAATCTGTTGCCATCTTTTGTATTGTCTCAGGGGACAAACCTAATTAAATGAAGTATTTTCATATACACACCCTGTCTGTTAAACATTTACTTGTTTGTTTAAGGATCCAACTGCTAACATCTTCTGTCTTTTCTATAAATTTATGCATTTAATTAACATAAGTAATGACTGTAGACATGTCGGAAAAGACTAATTAGTAATTTCAAGTGTTTAGACTAAACATTTTTAGTGTTACAACTATCCTTGCTGTCCTCTGTTTATTATTTAGACCTCAATTCTTTTCCATGTTGTTCTGTTTTTCCACCATCACCACTTTTGTGCGGATTTCACAAAAAGAAAGAAAGAAAAGAAAGTCGGTTGATAATCTGCTGTGTTAGACATTTTGTTTCCTGGCCATAAACATACGTTGCCACAAAGAAATGGCATATGAGGACATGGGATAGATTTTGAACAATTCTGACAGACCAAATGAACAACAGACCACGATTTTAGAAATTATACAGAAAACAAACACACACACATAAATAAACACATTCGATAAACAGTAAAACTAGGATTGTGTCAAATCTGCTGATGCCTACAAAGAAAGATGTATTATTTAATACAAAGCTATATATAGAAAAACTATTTAGAATCATTTTTGTTGTTTGTTTGTTTGTTGTAAGCAAAAAAGATGCAATCTGGAGATGCTTAAACCACAGACTTGTTTACGTCTGTAAATGATAGCAAAGCATACAATATAATCTAAAATCTAAATAAGATTTTCACTAACTTTTAGATTTTCTACATCAGATGCATACCACCCGTGATCACTGGTCAGTGTACAATCATGTACAGAAATCGAAACCCTCAGTGATCTCAAGTCTTGACTTCAGTTCACATCCTTGTTTATAGGTAGACCTGCCAAACTGGGTGGCCTGAAGCTCCTGATCTAAGACCTGACCTGCCTTCAGCCTCAGGGCTTAACGTTTGTTATAGGCTGCACTGCCAGGGGTCACGACCTCCCATGTCACGCTCTAATTATGATTGTCACATTGATGAGCCAAAGATGTGCTTGTAAATGGTTTGTGAGCAAACATTTTTTTTTCCAGTGATGGAGGGAGATGAATGCCTTCTCAGGTTTCGTTATAAAAAATAAGCCAGTAAAACCAGCACGTTTAAATGCATTCCTCATATTTCTGCAGATTTGTATGGAAGTTTGTTCCACAGCGGTATAAAATAAAATTACAATTAGCTAATTGTGACTTTTTAACTCAGAATTCAGACTTTGTTCTTGCGATTTTGAGAAAAGAACATCAGAATTGTGAGATAATGATTCTTAAAGAGATTCACCCTCATGTGGCTCCTAACCCGTAAGACCTTCGTTCATCTTTGGAACACAAATTAAGATATTTTTTAATGAAATCCGAGAGCTTTCTGACCCTGCATAGACAAAAAAGAAACTGACACATTCAAGGCCCAGAAAGCTAGTAAGGACATTGTTAAAATAGTTCATGTGACATCAGTGGTTCAACTGTAATTTTACGAAGCCACGAGAATACATTTTATGTGCAAAGAAAATAAAAATAATGATTTTATTCAACAACTGAAGAAGTCGTTATTTTGTCTTGGCGCACAAAAAGTATTCCGAAGATGAATGAAGTAGTTAATGGCAGAATTTTCATTTTTGGGTGAACTATCCCTTTAATTGAGATTATAGCTTTATTTGTAATTCTGTGAACTGTAAACTAATATCCCTTTATGACTTACTAACTCACAGTTCTGAAGTATTTTTTCTCAAGATTGCAAAAAAAAGTCAGAATTGTGAAATAAAAACTTATAATTGTGAGTCTGAATTGTGAGTTAAAAAGTCACAGCTAATTGTAATTTTATTTATTTCTGAGACCAAAGTTCAGAATTGTGAAATACAGTCAAATTTATTCTCAAACATTTCTTACATTATCACAGTTTATTCGCTATAGTTTAGAAAATGGTGATAAAATATGACAAGAACTGTGTCTGAACAAATTCATCTTGATAATGTCAGATAATTTGATAGAAAGGACTACAATAAACCAAAAATTCAGACAACTGTTAGTATTTGCACAACTATTAATACTTTGTTGACCAATTACCAAGCAATGCTTAATTCTTTTCAATCTGTGGTGTAAAAAGGTCACATTAGCAAAACAAACATGGTCAGGTCAAGGTGTCTGAATAACTTCTGGTCCCACATTTGATCAATTTTACTAGTAGTCCACTGTATGAAGAATTTTTGGGTGTAATATGCCACAGTTTACTTTAATTTGCCATCTTCACTTAGATAAATGAACTATAGCGTCCTGCACCCACTAGTAAAAAATATCAAAAATTATATCTGGCGTCTGAATAATTTTTAGTTTGACCGTATAAACTTTATTTTGAACTATACTTTTATATAAAAATATAGGAATTGTGTGATAAAAAAAGACCCATTTTATTTTGCATTCTGTAGCCAAAAAGGAAAAAAGTGTGATATGTCAACTCAGAATTCTGAGAAAAAAGTCAGAATTGCAAGGTATAAACTCAGAATTACAAGAAATTTCAAGAGAGTTTTTCTCTCACATGTAGAATTCCATGGTAGAAACAGACGTTTCATAATAAAAAAAAGAAATTCAAAAAGGCAAGATCCCTCTCTGAGCACTTGAAACACACACACACGCCCCCAGATTCGTTTTTTAGTGTCATGTAGACCACGTCAGAAAAAGAATTAGCCTCTTCCCCTACTTTCATTCAAGGCCATCTATGATCCCATCGGGAGACTGTTTCCTATTGGGCAGCCCAGCCTTTGGTTTTATAGTCAGAGCTCGTAAAACACGAGCAGAGGGGGAACGGGGAGTGACTGTCTGCCACACTTACATCAAACGTGCTGCACTCGGCTGAAGAGGTTCAGCGCTCTGAGAAAACACTGAATGAAGTGCAAGCCGATGTTGTTGCACGTAAATCAGAGACGGAGCCTTGGAGAGACAAGACTTTTAGTTCTCTGAAAGATTTATACAGCTAAACAAAGAGAGACATAGACTCTCCTGTCTTTGTTCAGCTGAGAAAGAAAGTATACGAAAGTATACTTAGTGGAGCTTGTTAATGCAAGCCTTACTACTGCTCATACTCAAGGTTAAGCAATCAAACCTGATTGAAATGAAAACTGGACAAACAATGGAAAACATGGGGGGGTCCCATATAGGAACCAAGATTTCACATTAGGTTTAAGAGTATTACAAGTATTAAATAAAATTTTTAGTTTTGATTTTTTTAATACTGTCAAATACTGATTAAAGTTTATATAAAGTGTATCACTGCAGTTTCCGTCATCTTACAGTGGTGTAAAAACTTTGCTGTATTCCTTTCCGCCTACTTATATTTTGTTTTTACATGTTTGATCCTCATTTTGTTCTCTTCCACGAGCAGAAAGTCACAGAGAGGCATGAAGGATATGAATCTGTGTTTGTGTAGTCTTGGCAAAGTCCCCCACACTCCCAATCATCCCTGTTCCAAGAATAAAACAGCACAAAGCAAACTGAGTTCAATTCATTTTTCACTTGTATCTGATTCAAAGAGCAGCTGTTCATAAATATGTCTGCATTCTCCAGGGTTTGGAGGAAGACAGGGCTTTTTTCTTAAGCGCACTCACTGTTATGTTAGTTTTGATTCCCCCTCCAACTATAGGGGCTTGAGAGTGTTTTTCCTGCTACAAAAAAAAAGTGTGTTTAATCTATGTATCATTTTCCAAAGCCTGTGCAAGCCTGCTAAATGCAGAAGCATCTTTGAAGACTATGCCATGAGTAGCCAAATGCACGTCTTAAAAACACAAGCAGCCTCGGCCAATTAATCAGTCGGATTAATCGCAGAGAAAACCAAGGAAGAGACTCCTTAACCCTTTCCAGCAGAGGTTGTGTCAGAAAACACACACGGAAAGGTTACAGGATTCATCAGATCATATATCAACACGTTCATCCATCCATTTCATACTAGTCTCAGCCTCAGACATCACGCCCACGGAACGTTGGCTAAACATCTGTTGCATATGGTACACTTAACAGGAAACACTTCAGGAATGTCGAAGTCGTGATCTGATTAGTTGAATTTGATCGGATATCCGGGAGACGCGAGTGCCGCGTTTATTTTCGGTCCGCCGGGAAACAAAGCGCAGATGGATTTACTCGGCGTTTTGCTAAAATGTGCTTATGCAGACGCCATTGTTGTTATACACATTTGCGACGTTCGCGAACAAATTACTGACTTACTGCTTGTTCTCCCTCTTCTTATTTAACTTTCAATGCTGGTTATTTCAATGACTGACTTGTTGCAGCCAGTCTGTTGTTGTGGGGGCATTTCCATGCACTGAAACGTGACACTGAACGAAACGAACTGTGATTGGTTGTTTGACATGTCGGTCAAACGGCCTTATGGGCGGGCCTTGGCCAAAGAAAGCTGCCATGAATTCCAGACCTTCAGCCGTCAGTCAGCTACGCGAGACTGATTTCATACTAACCTTTTCTTTACAAGGGCCTCATTCATTTTAGATTCCTCCAACTCATCAGCGGAATTCCTGTCAATCATCTTAGAAACACTTGTTCCCATCTAGGCTTGGATGGACTTGAGTGACCTCTGGCAAACTTGCCTGCAAAGGACAAAATGGTTAACAATGAAACATGATTCTTTCTATTAGACCAATAAAGATGTGTCCAAATGATTTTGAGATCCATCTTTTCACACTGAGGACAACTGAGGGACTCATATGCAACTTTTACAGAAGGTTCAAACACTCACTGATGCTCCAGAAGGAAAAACGATGCATTAAGAGCCGAGGGGTGTAAACTTTTGAACAGAATGAAGCTGTGTACATTCTTCTTATTTTACTTCATTACTATATATTTATTTTATTTAGTACTGCCCTTCAGAAGATTCAGAAGATACTTGTGACATGTTTCCCAGAAGACTAAATAAGTTACATTTACCCTAATATTCAAATTCCAAAAGTTATCACCCCCTGGCTCTTAACAGTGAATGTTTGAACCTTCTGTAATAGTTGCATTTAAGTCCCTCAGTTGTCCCCAGTGTGAAAAGATGGATCTCAAAATCATACAGTCGTTGTTGGAAAAGGATCAAATACACAAAAATGCTGAAAAACCAAAGAATTTGTGGGACCTGAAGGATTTTACTAAAGTACTAAATAAAAAATAACATGCAATCTCTCTTATTTTGGTACAATAATTAACATTTAGCAGATTTTGCCAACATATTTGCTAAGATTGGCGTTGTTTTATGGAAACACCCCTAAATGAAATATAGACCAGGTTGAAGCATGTGTGCTTCTCTCTAATGACTGGCTGTGGCAAAATATGTTGTCATGGTAAATAGTGTCTGTTGTTCAGACAGGTGCAAGTGAAATCCATATCCCAAAACAACTGAGGGGCATCAGTGAAAGGCAATCCTGGAAGAGAATAATAGAGAAGAAAGTGAATGTCCACAACATGAACACACTGAATCACACGTGCCTGAAGGTGAAAGCCTGGCCTTTGTTCACAAATAACGTCTGGGTTGGAAAGTTGTGCATGATTCATTTTAGGGGCAAAGAGAGCTCTGGGGCTACATGAAAAATGCAATGTTGTAAAACACAGACTATATAGATCTTGACAAGAGTGGGCGGCACTGCAGGTGTCTGCCCAGGGATATACTGTAAAGTGCCCTAACACACGCACGTAGGAGTCACAGAAAGTTCACAAAAACGAACCCTTCTTTTAAAATCTGAATGATATACAGACCAAATGCTGCAAAAACAGTGTGTTTATATATATATATATATATATATATATATATATATATATATATCAAAAGTTTACTACTGACCTGAATAAGATATTTCACATAAAAGATATTTACATATAGTCCACAAGAAAAAAATAATAGTTGAACTTATAAAAATGACCCTGTTCAAAAGTTTATATACACTTGATTCTTAATACTGTGTTGTTACCTGAATGATCCACAGCTGTTTTTGGTTTAGTGATAGTTGTTCATGAGTCCCTTGTGTGTCCTAAACAGTTAAACTTCCCGCTGTTCTTTAGAAAAATCCTTTCCAACAATGACTGTATGATTTTCGGATTCATCTTTTCACACTAAGCACAACTGAGGGACTCATATGCAACTGTTACAGAAGGTTTAAACGCTCCAGAAGTGATGCTCCAGAAGGAAAAACTATGCATTAAGAGCCGGGGGTGTACATTTTTGAACAGAATGAAGATGTCTGCATTTTTCTTATTTTACCCAAATATCTTCTTTTTTTTCCATTTAATACTGCCTTTCAGAAGCTACAGAAGATACATACATGTTTTCTAGAAGACAAAATAAGTTAAATTTACCCTGATCTTCAAATTCCAAAAGTTTTCACCCCTGGTTCTTAATCCATAATGTTTCCTTCTGAAGCATCAGTGAGCATTTGAACCTTCTGTAACAGTTGTCCCTGAGTCCCTCAGTTGTCTTCATACAGTCATTGTTGGAAAGGGTTCAAATAACTGTATACACACACATATATATGGCCCACATGCCATAGAAAGTAAAATAGAAAAAGAGTAAAAGAGAAGTGTCGATTAAGGCTCTGGTGACCATTTAAAACCCTCTTGTGTGCTTTTTTTTTATTTCATGTTCAGTAACTTTAGTATCCTGTGTTGTGCTTGCAGTATTTAAAAAAAAGAAAAAAAAAGAAAATCAATTTCACAAGACATAAGAGTAAGATGACAGATTTTTCATTTTTATGTGAACATATCCTTGAACTTTCCCAGGTTGTATTCCCTGTATACATTAAACACATTATACCCTGCAATAGGGCTGTAAATGCAGATTTAATCCTCTAGCATCATAAATTACAATTTCATATAAAACTTCTCACAATTACTGACTCTATTAGGGCACATAACATATTTAAATCGGCTGTACATCGCAGTAGGAGGTTAAGTACAGCACTATGTCCTATTTTACAGCAGTCCGGCTCTGGCACAGACAGCCTGTTCCATGATTAATCAAGCAAATGAGGTTAATTGCAGCCATTGTTTAATAATGCCCTACTCCCGTTATTGTATTGTTTGTGGGGCTTGATAAAAACTCAACCTCTCATATGACAGGTCGATCCCACAGCGGGAAAATAACCTATCAACCAACCTCCATTGCAAACACACATATAAACATACATAAAAGAGGATGGTGAACAGCACACACTGATAGTGGTGACAAACAGGGTTCTGTTAAGAACAGGTTGACACCAGGTCTTTTTGTAAATCAACGGTTTGTTAGTAATAGCCTCAGTGTTTTTATATGGGCCTGAGGGCTGCATTATGAACCAAAGTGTAAACAAATAACCAGGGCTTGGGAGGGGGTGCCTGGATCTTCCCTGGGGCTGTGTCTACATATGGAGGGCAGAAGAACAATACTTGTATGTATGTGATAAGACCATTGAATTCAGTTCTGTAGTTTCAGGGCATTCGTTAAATTCAGAGGAAGCAAATTAATCATTTATAATAATTGAGTCAAACTCTAAACTGAAGATGATGAATATCTCTAAATTAAGGATAATGAATTAATTAGAAAATTAAATTAAATTAAATAAATCACTGACAATTTATATAACAATTTGATTAATATTAACTGATAATTAAATAGACAAATATATAAAAAAATTAAAATTAATGTTTAAAAATCTAACAATAAAATAATTTACATATCTTTTTAAGTGCAAATAGTTTTTAAAATGAGTGTTATTTGAAGTATTTTTAATAACATTTCAAAATGTAACAATAAAATACTACTTTCATATACAATTAATACACAAAAATACACAAATAATTTATATATCTTTTTAAGTGATAATATCTTTTCAAATTAGTGTTTAAAAATACAACAATAAAACATACTATAATAAATGTTTTAAGCACAAATTGATTTGAAGTATTTTTTATAATCCTAAATAATGTAACAATAAAATTAATACATTAATAAATCTTTTTAAGTGCAAAGATGTTGTAAAAATTTATGTTCAAAAATACAGCAATAAAACAATACACTAATAAATTAGTTTTTTTAAAATCATGTTTGAAAATATAACAATAAAATAATAAATTAATATATGATTTTAAGTGCAACTATATTTAAAATAATAATAATAATAATAATAATAATAATAATATTATATATATATATATATATATATTATATATATATATATATATATATATATATATATATTAATTTTAAAAACATAACTACATTAATGTGTATTTGAATGCAAATGTATTTTAAATATTTTAATAACATTTTAAAATGTAACAAAATATTACTTTCATATAAAATGAAATCTTAAAGCATGTAACAATAAAATTAAACATTAATATATGTTTTTAAGTGCAAACATATTTTAAAATTAATGCTTAAAAATATAAAACTAAAAAAAATAC
>NC_133364.1:15939819-15942495 GCF_049309525.1 Garra rufa | reverse complement strand
CACACAAATATCACATTTATCCTTTTATTGAGCACACACTTTACACACAAATCACAGTGATCATTCTCTAATGCAAGGCATTTGTTAAAACAAACGGCCCATCCGAGCTGGTATAATCAGTCCAACAGCTCAAAGATGCATTACGGCAGCAAACGGAGCACTTCACGGAGTCCAGAAAAGAGTCAAAGGTCAACGAGGATCCAGCAGTTGCTCCCCTCATGAAAGGAAGCTCCCCTGCTTCTCCTGCCACCTCCTCATGATCTCCAGCAACTCTGAATCAGAAATACCCTACAGACAGAGAGCAGAAACTTAAAAACAGCACACAATTCACTAACAAGTTCTTTCTGTAGGAAACCACAAGTCAGATTGATATGTGGTGAAATGATAGTCGTTTGTTGACTAATGTTGTAGCTTAATGCAAAAAAAGAGTCAATTAAGATGTACACATGCTAAAACTAATAAATTTTAGGTGACAGGGGTCCTTGCATAAAAATAATTACAGATATCCACCTTATTTTACTAGCATAGTAGGCTGAAGTCATTTACTGTGGATGTGCAATACCTCAAATTTATTAGCTAACTGTTTCATGCAATTTCGAATAAAAGGGTAGAATATTCAAGGCTTTTATGTCGACTTGATTACCTTTTGTATTTGTACTACAAATACCATGGTTTACAATAACAATCACCATCGTTTTGGGGTTTTATTTATAGTAAAACCATGGCTAATTTTCCTAATTGTACTTGCACAAACAACCAGTGTGTTTATCATTAGCACAACACACAAATATCCGCTCTCAACATCAAACAGCGCAAACTAACAATAATGAGATACAAAATTAAGGAAATGCTAAAAAGTTACTTAAATATAAAACGTTTTATTGACGAAAAATGTTGACTTACCACATTCAAAGAAGACTTCTTTTTGCGCCCGTGTTCGTGCAACTTCTTGTTTGTTATGCTAATCTCCAACAGGTGTGGGTTGTTAATCAATAGGATTCAACCAATAGGATTACTGCTAGGAACTAAGTGCGATTATTGGACAACAAAACCAGTCTTAAGTAGCACGGGTTTATTTGTAGCAATAGCCAAAAATACTTTGAATGGGTCCAAATGATCGATTTTTCTTTTATGCCAAAAATCATTAGGGTATTAAGAAAATATCATGTTCCATGAGATTTCCTACCATAAATATATCAAAACGTAAGTTTTGATTGGTAATATGCATTGGTAAGAACTTCATTCAGACAACTTTAAAGCCGATTTTCTCTTTTTTTTTTTTTTTTTTTTGCAATCTCAGAATCCAGATTTTCAAATAGCTAGTTGTATCTTGGTCAAATATTGTCCTATCCTAACAACCCATACAAACCTAACAAACCATCAATGGAAAGCTTATGGGAAAGATGATGCTTTCCACTTGTGAAGTGGAAATTACCAGTGTGTCGTGTTCAGGTGCTTTTGTTGTTGTAGTGAAGAGAAACATGGCGTACTCGGAATTTGTCCTCACATGCTATTTAGGTAATACGCACATGAAGCGGGAAACAACAGTCTGGATATAGTTTTTGCTAAATCAGCTGTCATATGTTTCCCACTTTGTTGCTTTTTTAAATACGTTGAAAATGCAGTCCGTAACTTTTGTCGCTCTAGCGGTAAACAGAATTGCTTGCGTCTGGCGGAAGAACATTGTAGCCGGAGCTACTTCTCTCTGTTTATGTCTATGACGAATCACGCAGGTACTGTGCTACCCCGCAGCGGTTCCTACCAGAATCCGTCTTAAATAGTCCGAATATAAAAACTTATTATAAGCGTACCGTAATGACTCAGGATAAGCCAAAATCACGGTTTGGGAATTGATTAATGATGTACTCGTTTATTATATACATTTAGTAAATTATCAACACAAAAGTTACAGACTGCAGTACACGAATATGGTACTCAAATCCTAAACTGCATTTCAGTTTTTTGGTTCCTATAGATGCGCTTCATCTTTTTGACCACCAGATGATGGTAACTGTGCAGAAAAGCTTTGCTTAACGAACCCAAATTCAGTACGGTTGTAGACCTATTGAAAGGGTTCTGAGATGGTACTTGTAATGGTGTTAAAGAATGATACTGAACCAAAACAATACATTTATACCAAGGGAAATGTTGTTTAGCTAGTGATTTTTGTTAAGACCAGCTTTGCAGATGCAAGACCTGCCAGTGGTCAGTCGGGCTTGGACTTGCAGAGGAAAGTTTATAAAACACAGACTCTCATTCATAAGTAACATAAACAGCCTCATGGCCTCTAAACCCCTTCAAACAAGTGCTTATTCTTACCTTCTTCTGAATCTGACTTTAATTTAGATGGTTTATGTATCTCACCTTTTATCTTTGTCTGCATTCAGCAGCAAGAATCAAAGTAGGCTTCAGAATTAATGTTAACTAGCTTTAAATAACAGTATCAAACCCCAAAGGACAAAATAACAAGGATTGATTAAGGGACTGTGGGTCGCAATGTTCCTTTCGCAGGCATCTTAATTGATTGCATTCTGGCTTCTACCACATCCAGAAAATGTTTGCCATAGTTCTGGCCTAAGAGAGCATGTGTTTTGTGTGCCTCAGCTACGGTGGTCACTGTTTAAATCTGTCAGGATGGGGTATGTTGTTTATACCTCAATGTCAGCTGTGGTAAGC
>NC_133364.1:15919819-15937319 GCF_049309525.1 Garra rufa | reverse complement strand
CTTAATCAATGGTTATATTAATAATAATATTTTTCCATACTATGGAAGTAAGTAGCCGGGTTTCCATCCAAAAATGTGAATTTAACATATGCGCAAAATTTAGCATATGCACAATTAAAAAACCACCTCAAGCAAGCATAAAAACCTTTTTTTTAATTTTGACGTTTACATAACTCTTTTGTGATACTTCAAAATGGGCATTAAAACAGGGTGATACCAGGGAACCATAGTTAATAGCTACCGGCGACTGTTTGGTTACCAGCATTCTTCAAAACATATTCTTATTTGCTCAATAGAAACCCATACAGGTTTGAAAAAACTTGAAGGGATAAGTAGAACACAAACGATTTTTAGACTCAAACCATTACAGTCTGTCAGTCATATAATGGCAGTCAATGGGACCCACAGTTTTAAGAGGTAAAAAAACATACACAGACAAAACCAAATTAAACCCTGCGGCTTGTGACGATACATTGAGGTCTTAAGGCATGAAAAAAACGGTCTGTGCAAGAAACTGAACAGTATTTATTTAATTTTTTGATGTGTTGACTTTTCACCGACTCCCAACTTTTAAGCCTGATCGACTGAAGTTATGGTTGCTTGCTCTTCGTCACGCACCGGCTGTTGTGAACGCGCTCAGGACAGTTGGACATTGCGATGGATCAGAGGTACAAAATGATAAAAATACAAGTTCAGTTTCTTGCACAGACTGATTGTTTCGTGTCGTAAGACCTCAGTGTATCACCACAAGCCGCAGGATTAATTTGGTTTTGTCTGTGTATGTTTTTTTGACTCTCAAAGCCGTAGGTCGCATCGACTGACGTTATGACTGACAAACTTCAACGGGGGTAGTTGAAAATCTTTGTGTTCTACTGAATAAATAAAGTCACTTTGGCAACTTGTCATCTTGGATGCCTTGGGGGGTAAGCAGATAAACATCAAATTTACATACAAAATCAATGCAAGGACGTGATTAGATGGAAATTCACGCCGGGGCGACACAATTGCAGCGAACGCACAATATTCGCCTCGAACGTGTCCTCCATGCAAGTTTAAAAATTTCAGTTTAAGCAGGAAATTCGCATGACGCAGTGTTGCACAAGCCAATCAGCAAAGAGCTTATTGACACATCTGTATGTATCATTAAATGGAGGCAAGCATGGCATGAGTGATGTGGAAAACATCCCGCGGGAAATCTAAAGCAAGTAACGTGATGCGAATATTCACTTCGCTTTTGGTGTGCACAACACATAAGTCAGGCCTGGCAATGTTAACAATGTTATTGGTAAAACAAAGCTGATTAATGCTCATTCCTGCTGCATTAAACTTCTGCCTTATTGAAGCATAAATTCATGCTCATAACACAGGTCTAATTCTGTGCACATATGCTGCTTCAGTGAAACAGGCTGGGATGCATTAGCTTTGGATCAGTCTGATGGACGCTGGAAAGGATCTGACCTGATGTCCCTTCAGCAGAAGGAAAGGTACAGGTCACACTCGCCGCCTGTTGTTGCTCATGCTCCAGTTCACCAGAAAAGTGGGCAGAAAATGTGACTCTAATGTACTAAGCAAACAAAAGACGGTCTTCATGTGCTTTTAAAAGGGAGGTCTAATGATATTTCATACATTCTGACTTATTTACACTGTTAAAGAGCTGTATTCTCATGCTAAACATGGCCAAAAGTTGGACGTATGATGGAGTAAGATGGAGCAAAAGCACATCAATCAACATGCTTCATTGGAGTTACGAAAGTCGTTTGAAGCACTGGACAGGACTTGCTCGAGAAGGATTTGTCATGTTGTTTCTAGACCACGAAATCAGCAATGTCACCAAAGAATTGTGTTTTTAGAACGTGACTTTTTGGCTCCACCCACAGCACGCCCCTAGCAGCTCCCCTATGTTCGGAGAAAAGCTGTACAGCTATATCTTTATTTTTTTTATATAAATTTGATAAAACTAAAGACTCTTCGGAGATATGAAGAATGCAATAGTACTCTGTAGGGGCTTTCGCACGTTGTAACTATGGTGGTTCCTACAGAACCAATTTCTCCCTCTGGCTGTTTCGCTGGTTACATTCGCACCGGCAACAGGAACTTTAAAGCGGCTTTTGAACAAAAACAACCTGTGAATGGAGGACGCTGTGTTCTGAGCTGTTTTTGTTGTTGGTCATGGGTTTCGTAATAACGGAGATAGAATTCGTAAATGCACAGTTTACAAGATTGAAAGTGCATGAAAATCTGACTAAATCTCCTATGACAACTAGCAGTGTTATATATCATTAAGGCTGAGAAAAGAACACAACGCTGCAGAAAACAGGTAGCTAAATGCCATTATTATTGCTTTTTTCCATGTTCGTAGAGTAAACATTTTTACACAGCTTTTTTAAAAATGACAAGTAGCCAGTGTTTCATATGCGTTAAGCCAGTCAGCATACATTTATGTCATTAATACACTTTTAAAAATAAAGGTGCTTCACAATGCCATAGAAGAACCTTTTTTGTTTAAATGGTTCCATAAAGAACCTTTAACATATCAAGTACCTTTATGTTTCACAAACAGTTCTTTGTTGCGAAGGAAGGTTCTTCAGATTATAAAAAGGTAAGAAAGAGATAGTTCTTTAAAGAACCTTTGACTGAATGGTTCTATGTGGAACCCAAAATGGTTCTTCTATGGCATCGCTGTGAAGAACATTTTAAAGCACCTTTATTTTTAAACCTTACTCTGAAGTAGCTAATTTAGTTCCCTCAAATGGAGTTTGTAGAAGTATACATTCCTAGTTCCTGCGGTGTGAACGCCAAAAAGCGGGTACCTCCACCAATAGTTAGTTAATAAGAACTATGAAAAGGTTCCTCCGGTGCAAAAAGGTGACTGGTTTTCGCAGTCAAAATCCAGTCATTTCAATAGGAATCCACCCAATTTTGAGTGAACGTCAACGTCGTCCCCATATTGTTTTTGCAACAGGTTCAAGTTGGTCACATGGATTCATTGCACTGACCAGCAAAAAGTTGTTTGGTTTGACAGTGACTTTTGTGTGCAGACCAATAATCCATAGACCTTTTTCCTCAAATTCTGCTAAAGTGAACACACCTTAGCCTTATGAGAAACAGTGACAGTAATGTTTGCCTTAGCACCAATGACTAATAATATTTAAAATTAACAGGCTAAAATTAGTGCTTTAAAAGGTTCTTCACAGCGATGCCATAGAAGAACCATTTTTGGTTCCACAGAGAACCATTCAGTCAAAGGTTCTTTTAAAAACTCTCTCTTTCTTACCTTTTTATAATCTGAAGAACCTTCCATTGCCACAAAGAACCTTTTGTGAAACAGAAAGGTTCTTTAAATGTTAAAGGTTCTTTATGGAACCATTTAGACAAAATGGGTTCTTCTATGGCATTGTGAAGCACCTTTATTTTTAAGAGTGTATCTTACCATTATTATTTAAAATACACAGGTTCACTTGAGTTGCTGACAAGTGTAAGATAAGAGCACAACGATGCACTGCTTATCACTCAAGTGCATCCGCATCTCATTCTCCGTCACAAAGAATCAAGAAAAAAAGATAAACGCATATCTGGGCCACACATGAAGAAAGCGGTTTTACTTCAGATGCACAAGCCGATAAGATCTGTCCTTACAGTGACTGGGCCTTCATACTGCTAAAGAGACACTCATCTAGTACTATTGTTGAGCCGCTATCTGCTTTACACTACAATTTTGCGGTCAGTGTACCTTCATCGTCCTTTTTGAGCAGCAAAGAAAGACCATCGGGATCATCCTAAATATTTTTGTCTCTCCAGGTCAACGTCGACCCTATGAATATAACTCTTTTGAAACAGACGGGGCTTTGCGGTAACTAGCGCCATGAACGCCGCACATGACGATTAAAGAGTTAAAGGTGAAGTCTCCGTTTGATGTGGGGAGACAGACACAATGATACTCATTATCGCTGGCGCTGCAAATGTCTCCACCTCTGGATTGGATCAGGTGCTAACAGGTTGACACGAGGGTAATTTCTAGCTCGTCTGGGGTAATTGAAGAGAAGCCATATAGACCAGATTTATAGGCTACGTTTTATGGCCAGATGATAACTTTCTCTCGTCTGCTGCGCTGTGGGACTGTTAGGCTTGGCTCTTTGCCTCAAATTAAAGGAGGCTTGGAAGGATGAGAATAAAAATACAACTCTAAACCACTGACATCAAATCCTGATCTTAGAGGCCTTGTGAGGTCAACGCCAAAACCGACGTCCCATGATAAGAACTCATACGCCAGAACTCATTTTAATGCTCTTTTCTGAGAACTGACAAGGATAAACGGTGGAAAAGCTTTTTTTTTTGTGAAGACAATTCAGTTCCAGTTGGGAGGGTACAGTTAAACTTACTGAAATTGATTACATTTTAAAACTGGAACGACTGCAGAGAAAGGAATCTAGAAAAAAGTACAATAATAAATCATCTTTTCTCAATCCAGCTGTCTAATTTTAGTGTCTGAAGTGGTTGAACGGTGAAACGAAGCGTTCCCTTTCACTTGAGTGATTATCTGTATCTCTGTATCTCTTTGGTTGGCCACTATGGAGACCGTCCGAACTGAGGAAAAAAATGAATTACCTTCATAAGTACGTTTAACTAAAGAGATAATTGAATTTTGGCTTAGGCCTTTGAACAGCATGGCTCTTAGCAGAGATTGTTATCTGTTGGGATATGGATGGACCTCAAATGCTTATTGAGCTGTTTTACAAACGGGGAAATCCTTCAAAGTAATGTAGACGCTGACAGACATGAACAGAACACTCTGGTCCTTCCACATTACTGACTGTAAATATAAAACCGCTGTGTGAAAACAGTACTTTTAAAGCGAAAATGACATAACATGGGACAAAATGGGATGATGAATGGCTACTTTAGCCAACATTTGAGTTCAGGTTACATTCTCCATATTATATACTCTTAAAAAGTGCCAAAATGTACCATGATTCTACTATTCATCATCATTGGGATATCATTTTATGGCAATATTCTCATTACTAATGGCGTTACATATATGTATACACGTACGTGTGTGTGTGTGTGTGTGTGTGTGTGTGTGTGTGTGTGTGTGTGTGTATGTGTGTACCTGGTATTCATCACATTATGGGGAGGTTATTAGGTGTAGGGTAGGTGTAGGGCAATAGAAAGTACTGTTTGTACAGTATAAAAACCATTACGCCTATGGAATGTCCCCATTAAACATGTAAACCCAACATGTGTGTGTGTGTGTGTGTGTGTGTGTGTGTGTGTGTGTGTGTGTGTGTGTGTGTGTGTGTGTGTGTGTATGTATGTGTGTACCTGGTATTCATCACGTTGTGGGGACCAAATGTCCCCACAAGGATAGGAATACCAGTAGATTTTGACCTTGTGGGGACATTTCTCAGGTCCCCATGAGGAAACAGGCTTATAAATCATGCACAATGAGTTTTTTTGTTGAAGTAAAAGTGTGCACAATCTCCTGTGAGGGCTAGGTTTAGGTGTAGGGTAGGTGTAGGGCAATAGAAAGTACTGTTTGTACAGTATAAAAACCATTACGCCTATGGAATGTCCCCATAAAACATGTAAACCCAACATGTGTGTGTGTGTGTGTGTGTGTGTGTGTGTGTGTGTGTGTGTGTGTGTGTGTGTGTGTGTGTGTGTGTGTGTGTGTGTGTGTGTGTACCTGGTATTCATCACATTGTGGGGACCAAATGTCCCCACAAGGATAGGAATTCCAGTAGATTTTGACCTTGTGGGGACATTTCTCAGGTCCCCATGAGGAAACAGGCTTATAAATCATGCACAATGAGTTTTTTGAGGAAGTAAAAGTATGCACAATCTCCTGTGAGGGCTAGGTTTAGGTGTAGGGTAGGTGAAGGGCGATAGAAAATACGGTTTGTACAGTATAAAAACCATTACGCCTATGGAATGTCCCCATAAAACATGTAAACCCAACATGTGTGTGTGTGTGTGTGTGTGTGTGTGTGTGTGTGTGTGTGTGTGTGTGTGTGTGTGTGTGTGTGTGTGTGTGTGTGTGTGTGTGTGTGTGTGTGTGTGTGTGTGTGTGTGTGTGTGTATTACAAGGAAACAGCAAATAACACATTGTTACTTTTCTGTCAAATTAGTAGAATGGAAAAAAGTATTTTCTTGTAAATGTACTCCAATAATTTTCAACTTGAAAAAATATATATAACACTGTATGTTATATTATGTTGTAATGTCTAAATAAATGTTGATTAATTTGCTGAAATACACAATTTATTAAAATGTATTTTAATTTTAATTTAAAAAATAATTAATGATTTTAATTTCTAAAATAAAATACTGTTATTGGCTTGTTGGTATCTACAAAAAAAAGTATATCAGTACATCCATAATTTTTCTTTTTCTTCTTACTTTTTCTTTTTTTTTCTTATAATAGAATAATTATATTATTCTATATTCTAATATTCTAATATTATTCTATATTCTAATATTATTAAATAACAATTTATAAGACTTTAAAAAATGCATGATGTATTATTATTAAATAATTATGTGCATTTGTGTCTATAATTACTTATAATTATTTATAATTTGATATATCTACATTTCATTAATTATCAGTACTAAGTATTATTAATTTACTACAAATGTTTTTTATCAGTGCATCTATACTTTTAAAGTAAAGTATTAAAGTATATTAAAATTTATAAAAAAAAATTATCAGTACTAATTATTATTAATTTAATGCTAATTATTAATTTAAATATATTTTTTTATCAGTGCATCTATACTTTTTCATTTTTTCAATTATTTTTTTAAACTAAATGAATAATTATAATTTATTTAAATAATTTAAATAATTTATTAGACTTTAAAAAAAAATTTAAATAAGTATATTAAAAATATTTATTTTATACAAAAAAAAATTATCAGTACTAATTATTATTAATTTAATGCTAATTATTAATTTCATAATACAGTTAAATATAATCTTTTTGGCAAATCATACTGTATGTTATGTTATAATGACTAAATAAATGTTAATACATTTATTGAAATACTGAATTTATTAACATTTATTTAAATTTGAATGAAAAATTACTTATGTTTTTAATTTAGCAGATAAAATACTATTATGGGCTTGTAGGTATATACCAAAATTGTAATATCAGTGCATCCATGATTTTTAATTTTTCTTTTTTGTAACAATTATGTAAAATAAAAACAAAAATGTATTAGATTTTAAAAACATGCATGATTATTTATAATTATCTATAATTTAATATTTATCTACAGTATAATTAATAAATGATCAATACTAATGATTATTAATTTAATACTAATTATTATAATAATAATAATTATATAATACAGTTATATATAATTTTTGTCATATATATATATATATATAATGATATAATTAATTAATAAATTATCAATACTAATTATTATTAATTTAATACTAATTAATAATTTCGTAATAAAGTTGGTAATCACACTGTACATTATATTATGATGTAATGTCTAAATAAATGTTAAATAAATTAGTAAAGTACATAATTTATTAACATTTATTTACTTTTTGATTTAAAAAATCAATTATGTTTTTAATTTATTAGATAAAATACTATTATCAGCATGTTGGTATTTACAAGAATTTTTATATCAGTGCATTTTTTTCTTTTTTCTTTATTTTTTTCATGTGAATGTACAGTCAGCTGTTCATTATTGCAAAATAATCTCTTTAGGGTTATAAATATCTTTAGGGTTATAAAACTCTTCAGGGTTATATAAGACTGTACTGACTGTACATTATCTCTTACATATTTAGTAGTGTGTAATGTACTAAATATTATAGGAAGCATTAATGTAACAGAAAGTGACATAAGCTATTTTTGACTGACTATATATGCTCTACCCTTCTGACCATGCTTCTGACACACTTTTTTCTTTGGTGATGTTTTCTAATGCGTCCATCTTTGACATGCATTGCTCAAATGACTGTGACCATTATCTCCCCTCCGCATTAGGCCAGTACACTAGGCATTAGTTCAATACAAAACCTTACGCCCTATATCTGGCCTGGATCAATGCATTGACTCTTTATGTACTCACAAAAGCAGAGAGGCTGAGAGTGGATCAAACGGCCCACATTCCCACACCATCACTCGGGCGTCCTGCAGGACAGCACGGGGTCCTGACGCACGTGCATCTGCTCACACGCCCAGCCGACACAATCAGCCTGCGATCTCATGACCACGAGACGTGTTTGAAGCAGCGCCACCAGAGCTCACACAACGCAGAGATCTCTGTGAGAAAAGGTTGGAATGAGTCCCTGAGGAGAACAGCTGAGGAAGGGGAATGCTTTGTACAAGATACAGGGATACAGTGATATACTTGAAAAAGCATGTGACAGAGTATATAGATATAGATATAGATATATATAGTATTTTTTTTTTTTGTTTTAATGTTGTAAATAAAACAAAGTTTATAGGTTTTACAAAAAAAGAATATTTCAGTTTTTATATTTAAATACATCATGTTTATTTGTTTTTTCTTTGTATATATTTGTAAGATTTATTGTGAAATTTGTGAAAAAATAATAAATAATATATACTGTAAAAAATATTTTTTGAAGTTGTAAATAAAATGATTATACAAGAGAATAATATTTAAGTTTTTATATTTAAAAATGTCATGTTCAATTGTTTTTTCTTTGTATTTATATGTGAAATTATATATTTTTTAATTATTACTTTTATTATTTATACAGTATATATTTGTATATTTTTTCAATATATAAATAATTATAATTATTATTTTAAAATTAAATCATTAAATGATTTAAATAGATAGATAGATAGATAGATAGATAGATAGATAGATAGATAGATAGATAGATAGATAGATAGATAGATAGATAGATAGATAGATAGATAAAATTGTAAATAGTAAAATGACACGTTGCAAAAAAAAACTCAAATACTCAAAAAAAAAAAAAACTAATGGCATTTATAAACTAATAATTGGCAATATTCACAAAATACACTAATTACCTTGTAAAACATATTTAAAAATACAGTTTTAAAAGTGAAAAAGAAATTTACACTCAAACTTACCTTTTTTTCCTTTTTAGCAATGGCAACTATACATCCACACAAATCTTTTGTATTCCACCAAAGAAATAAAGTCATGCAACGACATGAGGGTGAGTAAATTAAAACAATTTTCATTTTTGGGTGAACAACTCCTTCACGTTGAAGGCTCATAAGTCATCTTGATTAGCATACACGAATTAAACGTAATGTGAGAGAATAAACCACATAATGCCACAGTGCGCCACAAGATTTCCTTAAACAGATGCAAATAGACAGAGGCTTGAAAACCAAGTGCTTCAATGCAGCATTCTCATAAAAGCTCTCCACAAGCTAATGAGTTTGCCTCTCTTGTTTATGACCTGTGGCTGGACTGCATCTGAATGCATTACAGCAAAGACGCAAAACCCACAATTAAAGCCATGCCTTTCAAATCCGTTTATGAACCAGGTGATCCACAGCCTATGCATCAAAGAAAAAGTAAGACTGACCTAACTGAGTTTTCTATATCAGTACCTTTTCATTTGAAATTCTGCGTCGGAAGAGTTGCTTAATTAGATCACAGTTTATCCAGCAATCGAGTCCCGTGTTTAATTCAGCCCGGGAAGATTGGATCATTATGTTGACTGCAGTAGATTAAACACATGAGGGTAAAGGATTTTTGATGACTGCCATTAGACGGGGTGATTAAAAAACGCTTACATGAGTTATGTACTAACTTCTATAGAAATGAAAAAACTGCTTTTTTTTAACCAAATGTAAAACCCCAAGGCCTGTTTTGGTGGGTTTGTGTATTAATGTCAAAGCGACTCACCCTCAAGCTCAAGTGCCTTCAAACTGTTAAACAATGAGGTGGATTGTGTCTGCCGCTAGTGGATTTTGTGTAACACGCGTAAATTAACATGTGATAGTGATTTAATGCTCAACACTTTCCCTTGTAGTGTGTGAATAGACTGGTGGAATTGCACAAAAGCAGCTTCATGGATCAGTCATTAGCACACCATTATGGTTGCTTTTATGGAGGCTGTCAGCCAGTCCCCATTATGAGCTTAAGTGAAGTGAAGTAAAGGAAGGAATCTAAAAACATTTTTCCTGAATCGAAGCAGACAAGTTAACATCGTAATCTGAGTGTCACTTGTCCATATTCTCAGAGAAACTCTATCTATTCCATATCGTCACAGAAACACAAAGGTGTCCATTCTGAGATTGTAAAACAACGAAAATTAATACTTTAATAATATTGTGGTGCAGCAATCTGCCTTTGCAGCAGGCTCAGAAGAGACTGAGTTTGGACTGAATTCTCATCTTACTTTCTTAAATTGTGTAAAACGGGTTTGAGGTGGTGTTTACAGGAATCTGTAGTCTAGAATTTGCTGTCTTATTGCAGGTTGCGTTTATGTGGTTACCCTCATTTAAATCTATAGTGCCAAAAGTGTAGTGCTGGGTTGTCAGGAATGCAATATATATGAAAGTAATTCTATACAGATCATGTAATTAAAAGATTCTAAATTAGAATCAAGAAGTCTGACATCAAAGAGAAATAAAATTTGTTTTAAATATTGATAGATGCATTAGCTGTTTTGGTGCATTCTTATATTAATGGTTTTGTTCTAGGTGAAAAAAGAGAGTGTATAATACTTTTGAAGCTTGTTAAAGAAAGTTTAACATTTGAAGATGTGAGTTTTGGATGCCAACTGCATCAAAAAAAGAAGAAAATACAAGTAATGCTTTGTAATGAATCTGGCTACCCCTTATTGTACTCTAGAGCAGGCTCAGAAAAGCCTAAATACTCGTTTTGTTGTTTTAAATTGTGTCAAATTGGTTTGGTGGAGTATTCATTAAAACCTTTAGTTTTAAAATGAGCTTTTTTATTGCATGTCGCATTTTGAGGTTACCCTCATCTAAGTCTGTAGTGCCAGAAGTATAGTGCTGGGTTGACCAGTTTGGCTGTGAGTTTGTTTAATGGTTATTTTGGTTAATGATGTTGGTAAAATACTTTATTATTTGATTAAAAAAATCTAACATTACAATTAAATCAAAGTTGTAATCATACAGTGTGTTTTGAAGCCAATAAAACAAACTATGGGAAGCATAGATATAATTATTAGTTATAGCACAAAATAAATGTTTAATCAGAAAGTCTGTAAAAGGTTTTATAATAAAGTTGTTAAGTAAACATCTGCTGCTTGGTTTGGTTAGGTTACAAGTGCAAGCGGTGATGAGAGAGAGAGGGTTTTTCGTACTTTGAATACTCATACAGAAGTATAGTTACCCAGCATGCCTTCCAGCTCCGAAAAGTCAGATTTTGGACTGAACATTTGAGTTATTGTATTAAATTGTGTAAAATGGGGTTGGGAGAGTGTTCATAGAAAACTTTGGCTTTAGAATTTGCTGTATTTTTGCATATTGCGATTGTGTGGTTACCCTCTTTTAGGTGTATAGTGAGAGCAGTGCTGAGCTGATGAACTAGCTTTATTGCAATTATATCTGACTTTTTTTTTTTTTTCTTTCATTCGTGTAGTGATTTCAAAAAAAGATTCTAAATGTTTAACAAAGGAAAATCAGAATTGTTTTTGTGGTATTTCTTTAAAGTTTTGGTTATAAAACAAAAACAGTGCTTTGTCAAGAAAGGTACAAGTGTTTTTATTAAAACTTTGTTAAACATTTCTAATTTGATTTAGTAAGGTTATAAGTGCAAGCAGTGATAAGAGAGAGTATTTCTAACTCTGAATACTTATATACTGAAGTGTAGTTTTACCCAGCATGCCTTGCAGCTCTGAAAAGTCTTGAGTTTGGACTGAATATTTTCCTTATTGTATTAAATTGTTTAAAATGGGTTTGGGAGAGTGTTCATAAAAACTATGGTTTTAGAATTTGCTGTATTTTGGCATATTGCATTTGTGTGGTTACCCTCATTTAGATCAGTAGTGACAAAAGTGTAGTGGTGGGTTGACAAGCTGAATTGTATTTATTACAAGTTTGTTTCTTGTAGATTTAAACAACAAAGAAACATAACATCCCAAATCATTTTAGTGCATGATTGTTATTAATACTTTGTTTTGAATATGTAGTCATATAAATGCCATATAAGCATAAACCATGGGGTGTACTTGGTTTTTTTGAAAAAATTAAGACTAATTTTTAGAGCACTGCCAAATGCAAAGTTTTCAGTTTAATTCTAAGTGTAAGCAACAATGAGAAAAATACAATTTTGAATAAAAAAAAAATGAATGTTTATACAGAAGCATAGCTACCCAGCATGAACACCTTGTGCAAAACGGGTTTGGAAGGGCGTTCATGACTAACATTTCAAAATTTGCTGTGTTTTTGTGGTTACCCTCATTTAGGTCCATAGCACCAAAAGTGTAGTGCTGGGTTAACAAGGTTAGCTGCATTGTTTGCATGTTTACTAAATGTTCTGATTACAGGACAAAGAACTGTTTCATCACCATATGTTAAAAATCATGAGTGTGCACATGATTTTACATGGCTTGTTCTGAATAAACTGTTACTGTTTCTTTAAGTAGTAGTAAAATGATTTGTTGAGAATGCATATATAAGTATTTCCACAAACAAAGCAGGTTTAGGTTGTTATAAGTATAAATAAAGCTGAACAAAAAAATTCTTTGAATTCTAAATAAGTTTCTTAACTACGGAAGTGTAGTTACTCCAAGTGGCAGGTGCCAAAATAGACTAAATTCACACTACATACATATCTTTTGTAAAACAGGCGTTCATGAGAAAATTAAATTTTAGAATTTGGTGTATTTTTACATCTTGCGTTTGTGTGGTTACCCTCATTTAGATCCATAGCACCAAAAGTGTAGTGCTGGGTTGACAAAGTCAGCTCTATTCTTGTATGATTGTTTATTTTAACAATTTGATGAGGTCTATTAAATGTTCTAAATATAAAACAGAAGAACAAGACATTTCAGCATGGTAATGTGTGAACATGATTCTTAATGGTTTATTATAAATGAGCAATCACATAGTTTTTCTAATATGACCATTGTAGTTCTTTTCTTTTTATTAGTTGTGAAATACTTTATTAACAGTGTATATACAAATAGTTTTAGGTTAGCGTTTTATTGCATGTTTTAATGTTGAGAGAATTTTTTGAATTCTAAATAAATAAATATATATGCAGAAGCATAGTTTCCTTGCATGCCTCGCAAAATAGACTGAATTCGGACTGTGTACACACTGTGTAAAACGGTTTGGGAGGGTGTTCATGAGAAAGTGAAAGTTTTAGAATTTGCTGTATTAATGCATGTTGTGTGGTTACCATCATTTAGGTTCATAGCGTCAAAAGTGTAGTTCTGGGTTGTCAAAACTATCTGTAATCTTTTGTTGTTATTTGCTCAAATGCCATATTGGTGGTGTTTTATAAGGTTTCTACTACATAGTGAAGAAATCTGACACACCAAATTTAAAAATCATGTACAGTCATGATTTGATTTGTATGGAAAGAGCAGTCTTATATCAACAGTTATTATAATGTGATTAATTATGTAATTATTTTAATTGTAGATATTATATGTTTATTATTAGCAAGCTTTTGCTCATTCTACTAAATAATATTTATATACTAATAAGATATGCTGGAGACAAGAAATGTTAAATAAGAAGTGCATGTATAATATGTGTTCCTTCATTACCTTATACTTCTTGTTGAGTGTGATTATTAAGGAAGCTTGGCTAATTAGAGACGATTAACATTTTTTTGTTTAATTATACATATCTGTTTAATATTAAATCTGAACCTAAATTAGAAAACCACCTGAGATCAATTCAAACTCTATTAAACACTGGTTGATAGGTCTGCAATATCTGGCCCTTTAGGAGTGAACCATCAAAATTTAAAAACAGTATGATGTAACAAAGCCTTCTTTGGTGAAATCTCATTGCTTGGCTACCTTAAAACATGCTCTGAAACACTGGTTTCAAAACAAAATGTTTCATAAGTGTCATGAAGCAGTGTTTTGATTTTTTTTTTCAAAAGCACACACAAGATCAGTTAAAACAATATATTAGACATCAGTACATAGGTTCACGTTAAGGTCATCGCCACCTAATGGCAAACCATCTAAATTATATAGTGTTTAGTGTGTTTTTAGAAGGTCTTGGCTGATCAGGCCAAGTAGAGACAATTAACTATCAATTTACTCTCATTTTTTAATTACGTGTTGATCGTTGACACTGATCCACATTTTAAAACTGATATGAGAACAGTTAAACATGAGTGCACTTTGTGGTCAATGCCCCCTAGTGGCACATTACTAAAATCATAAACCACTCTGAAACGATATGACGTAACAAAGTCTTGTTTACTAAAATCACATGACTTGGCAAAGTTGATACGCTCACCGAAACATTGTGTTGAAACAAAAGAGTTGTAAATGCTGCAAAGCTTCATGAAGCAGTGATTCAAAATGGCCAATACTAGAAAAACTGAGCTTTTCGAAACTGAATCAATCGTGCCAATTGATTCACAAAACGACTCTTTGTTTCAAAGTGCTCGAAACACCAAACACTAGCGCAACCTGTTGGTCAAAACCTGTAAATGCAATTACCAAATTAGACATTGATTCATGGGTTCACATCACGTCAAGTGCCCTCTAGTGGCAAACCATGTAAATTAAGTGTGCAAAAACTCGAAAAACTGAGCTTTTCGAAACTGAATCAATCGTACCAATTGATTCACAAAACGACTCTTTGTTTCAAAGTGCTCGAAACACCAAACACTAGCGCAACCTGCTGGTCAAAACCTGTAAATGCAATTACCAAATTAGACATTGATTCATGGGTTCACATCACGTCAAATGCCCTCTAGTGGCAAACCATGTAAATTAAGTGTGCAATACTAGAAAAACTGAGCTTTTCAAAACAGAATCAATTGTACCAATTACTTTACAGAACAAATCATTGTTTCGAAGTGCTTAAAAACCACACGCTAGCGTAACCTTCTGGTCAAAACATAAATGCGATTGCCAATTTAGACATTGATTCATGGGTTCACATCACGTCAAGTGCCCTCTAGTGGCAAACCATGTAAATTAAGTGTGCAAAAACTCGAAAAACTGAGCTTTTCGAAACTGAATCAATCGTACCAATTGATTCACAAAACGACTCTTTGTTTCAAAGTGCTCGAAACACCAAACACTAGCGCAACCTGCTGGTCAAAACCTGTAAATGCAATTACCAAATTAGACATTGATTCATGGGTTCACATCACGTCAAATGCCCTCTAGTGGCAAACCATGTAAATTAAGTGTGCAATACTAGAAAAACTGAGCTTTTCAAAACAGAATCAATTGTACCAATTACTTTACAGAACAAATCATTGTTTCGAAGTGCTTAAAAACCACACGCTAGCGTAACCTTCTGGTCAAAACATAAATGCGATTGCCAATTTAGACATTGGTTTATGAGTTCACATAAAGGTCCAAGGCCCCCTAGTGCTAAAGCTTCGAAACCTTATGATGTAACAAATAGTTTTTTGCTGACTTGACATGACTTAGCCAGTTTGATATATACTACTAAACACTGATTTGAAACAAAAGAGTTGAGAAACATCTCTTCTGCTCACCAAGCCTGCATTTATTTATAAAGTACAGCAAAAATTGTACAATTTTGAAGTATTTTCTATTTTAAATAACAGTTTTCTATCAGTTTTTAATATATTTAAATATATTATATTAATATATTAATATTAATATATTTAAATATATTATATTAATATATTTTATATAATATATTTAAAAATTTAATTTATTCTGTGATTTTAAAGCTGAAATTTTTATCATCATTACTCTAGTCACACGATCCTTTAGAAATCATTCTTATATTCTGATTTGCTGCTCAAAAATATATATTGTTATTATTATGTTGACAACAGAACTTTTTAGGTTTCTTTGAAGAATAGAAAGTTCAGAAGAACAGCATTTATCTGTAATAGAAATGGTTTGTAACATTATAAATGTATTTATCATCACTTTTGATCAATTTAAAGCATCCTTGCTAAATAAAAGTATTCATTAAAAAAAAAAAATACAAGGACTCCAAGCTTTTATATAGTATAGTGTATAATGTAACAAAAGTTTTTTATTTAAGATAAATGCTGATCTTTGGATTTTTCTATTCATTAATGAATCCTGAAAAAATGTACTTAACTGTTTTAAATATTGATAATAATAATAATCTTAATAATAAATGTTTCTTGAACAGCAAATCAGTATATTAGAATGATTTCTGAAGGATCATGTGACACTGAAGACTGGAGTAATGATGCTGAAAATTCAGCTTTGATCACAGGAATAAATTACATTTTAAAATATATCCAATTAGAAAGCAGTTATTTTAAATAGTAAAAATATTTCACAATATTACCACTTTTGCTGTATTTTGACGAGCAGAAGAGACTTCTTTAAAAAACATTACAAATTTTACTGTTCAAAAACTTTTGAGTGGTATAGTATATTCTTTCATAAAAATTGTATATGAGAGTAGAATATTCAGAAAAATGAATATCAGTTGCCATTCTAAGTTTTTTTTTTTCCCACAGTGCAGGCAAGATGTCATTTTGTGTCTGTCATGTTAACACAGACAGAATAGCACCATCGTTTCTTCCCTTTGTCTGCAAAAGATAAAAATAAGATATTGCCACAGGGATTCGAAGCAGCTTATGCAGTCAAGTGACCAACCGCTCTGCGTTTAATTAGTCTATACTTGGATCTCTTTGAGACATTAAGGCACTCTGTGGCTGGAGGTCAGTGCAGCATCCACAAAGCTAACTGAAATAATAAATACGCATAACATGCCAGAGTGCATTCTGGGAACAAAACCCAGGTACTCGACCTCAAAGCTTTGATGGGTCTATTTAATTAAAGACAGATCCTCTTTATTGCATCTCTAAATAACTAACCCTCGCTTCACGTCTGACTCGGAACGAATGCCCGGAGCCAAAACGAATCGTGTGAGCGGAGCTCTGATCGCAGATGTAGAGGCCTGAAATGAGAAACACGCTGCTATTATCATTTGGCTCCGCAGTGGACAGATTGCTGTTCTATTGTGGCATGTGCTTCCTCTGTTCACTGATATATGGCAGTGATGTTGCAACAATGGAAATGTAAAGTCATCCAGAATTTCTGCGTCGACCGTCTGAGAATATTTATGAATACTTATCTATGAATCAGACTGATACATATTTTTCATAGGTTTTCTAAATGTTTTTGATTTTCACACTTACTTGGAAAACTGTGACTGAGCGTTTTGATGACTAATAATCACATCCTTTTAAGTTTTAATGAATATTTCATTACTGAAGGCTTTTGCAGAGGTGTGAAGCTACATCAGCGTTAGCCAAATACCCAAAATGCTTTGCATGGGACTAGATTGAAAGAGTACAAATGTAAATT
>NC_133364.1:15795824-15919319 GCF_049309525.1 Garra rufa | reverse complement strand
ATGCATTGCTCAAATGACTGTGACCATTATCTCCCCTCCGCATTAGGCCAGTACACTAGGCATTAGTTCAATACAAAACCTTACGCCCTATATCTGGCCTGGATCAATGCATTGACTCTTTATGTACTCACAAAAGCAGAGAGGCTGAGAGTGGATCAAACGGCCCACATTCCCACACCATCACTCGGGCGTCCTGCAGGACAGCACGGGGTCCTGACGCACGTGCATCTGCTCACACGCCCAGCCGACACAATCAGCCTGCGATCTCATGACCACGAGACGTGTTTGAAGCAGCGCCACCAGAGCTCACACAACGCAGAGATCTCTGTGAGAAAAGGTTGGAATGAGTCCCTGAGGAGAACAGCTGAGGAAGGGGAATGCTTTGTACAAGATACAGGGATACAGTGATATACTTGAAAAAGCATGTGACAGAGTATATAGATATAGATATAGATATATATAGTATTTTTTTTTTTTGTTTTAATGTTGTAAATAAAACAAAGATTATAGGTTTTACAAAAAAAGAATATTTCAGTTTTTATATTTAAATACATCATGTTTATTTGTTTTTTCTTTGTATTTATTTGTAAGATTTATTGTGAAATTTGTGAAAAAATAATAAATAATATATACTGTAAAAAATATTTTTTGAAGTTGTAAATAAAATGATTATACAAGAGAATAATATTTAAGTTTTTATATTTAAAAATGTCATGTTCAATTGTTTTTTCTTTGTATTTATATGTGAATTTATATATTTTCTAATTATTACTTTTATTATTTATACAGTATATATTTATATATTTTTTCAATATGTAAATAATTATAATTATTATTTTACAGTATATATATATATATATATATATATATATATATATATTCTTTTTATGCTGTAAATAATGTAAATAAAACAATGATTAAAGGTTTTACAAGTAAATTTTCTGTTTAAAATGTCATGTTTCATTTTTGTTTCTTTGTATTACTTTGTAAAATTGATTGTGAAATTATGTTTAAAAAATTAAATCATTAAATGATAGATAGATAGATAGATAGATAGATAGATAGATAGATAGATAGATAGATAGATAGATAAAATTTTAAATAGTAAAATGACACGTTGCAAAAAAACTCAAATACTCAAAAAAAAAAAAACTAATGGCATTTATAAACTAATAATTGGCAATATTCACAAAATACACTAATTACCTTGTAAAACATATTTAAAAATACAGTTTTAAAAGTGAAAAAGAAATTTACACTCAAACTTACCTTTTTTTCCTTTTTAGCAATGGCAACTATACATCCACACAAATCTTTTGTATTCCACCAAAGAAATAAAGTCATGCAACGACATGAGGGTGATTAAATGATAACAATTTTCATTTTTGGGTGAACAACTCCTTCACGTTGAAGGCTCATAAGTCAGCTTGAATAGCATACACAAATTAAACGTAATGTGAGAGAATAAAACCACATAATGCCACAGTGCGCCACAAGATTTCCTTAAACAGATGCAAATAGACAGAGGCTTGAAAACCAAGTGCTTCAATGCAGCATTCTCATAAAAGCTCTCCACAAGCTAATGAGTTTGCCTCTCTTGTTTATGACCTGTGGCTGGACTGCATCTGAATGCATTACAGCAAAGACGCAAAACCCACAATTAAAGCCATGCCTTTCAAATCCGTTTATGAACCAGGTGATCCACAGCCTATGCATCAAAGAAAAAGTAAGACTGACCTAACTGAGTTTTCTATATCAGTACCTTTTCATTTGAAATTCTGCGTCGGAAGAGTTGCTTAATTAGATCACAGTTTATCCAGCAATCGAGTCCCGTGTTTAATTCAGCCCGGCAAGATTGGATCATTATGGTGACTGCAGTAGATTAAACACATGAGGGTAAAGGATTTTTGATGACTGCCATTAGATGGGGTGATTAAAAAACGCTTACATGAGTTATGTACTAACTTCGATAGAAATGAAAAAACTGCTTTTTTTAACCAAATGTAAAACCCCAAGGCCTGTTTTGGTGGGTTTGTGTATTAATGTCAAAGCGACTCACCCTCAAGCTCAAGTGCCTTCAAACTGTTAAACAATGAGGTAGATTGTGTCTGCCGCTAGTGGATTTTGTGTAACACGCGTAAATTAACATGTGATAGTGATTTAATGCTCAACACTTTCCCTTGTAGTGTGTGAATAGACTGGTGGAATTGCACAAAAGCAGCTTCATGGATCAGTCATTAGCACACCATTATGGTTGCTTTTATGGAGGCTGTCAGCCAGTCCCCATTATGAGCTTAAGTGAAGTGAAGTAAAGGAAGGAATCTAAAAACATTTTTCCTGAATCGAAGCAGACAAGTTAACATCGTAATCTGAGTGTCACTTGTCCATATTCTCAGAGAAACTCTATCTATTCCATATCGTCACAGAAACACAAAGGTGTCCATTCTGAGATTGTAAAACAACGAAAATTAATACTTTAATAATATTGTGGTGCAGCAATCTGCCTTTGCAGCAGGCTCAGAAGAGACTGAGTTTGGACTGAATTCTCATCTTACTTTCTTAAATTGTGTAAAACGGGTTTGAGGTGGTGTTTACAGGAATCTGTAGTCTAGAATTTGCTGTCTTATTGCAGGTTGCGTTTATGTGGTTACCCTCATTTAAATCTAGGCAAGGCAAGGCAAGGCAAGTTTATTTATATAGCACATTTCATACACAATGGTAATTCAAAGTGCTGTACATAAAAAGGAATTAAAATCACAATAGCATAAAAATTTAAAATAATAATCACAACAATAAAAACAAAATTAAGAACATTTAAGATGATTTAAAAAAAGAAAAGAAAATGATTTCAAATTAATTAATACAGTAAAATGATTATGCATAAAATAATGCAAACTGTTCGGACGTAGCACAGTGCTCATTCAATAAATGCACAACTAAACAGGTGAGTTTTGAGTCTGCATTTAAATGTGGCTAATGTATTAGCACATCTGATCTCTTCTGGAAGCTGATTCCAACTGCGGGCGGCATAATAGCTAAAAGCGGATTCCCCTTGTTTTGTGTGAACCCTTGATATTACTAACTGACTCGATCCTAGTGATCTGAGTTGTCTGTTAGGTTTATATTCAGTGAGCATATCTGCAATGTATGTAGGTCCTAGGCCATTGAGTGCTTTATAAACAAGTAAAAGTACTTTAAAATCTATCCTAAACATAACTGGAAGCCAGTGTAAGGACCTAAGGACTGGTGTAATATGCTCTGATTTTTTGGTTCTAGTCAGAATCCTGGCAGCAGCGTTCTGTATGAGCTGCAGCTGTCTAATGGTCTTCTTGGGAAGGCCGGTGAGGAGACCATTACAATAGTCTACCCTGCTGCTGATAAAGGCATGAACAAGTTTCTCCAAATCTTGACGGGAAACAAAACATCTAATTCTTGCAATGTTTTTAAGATGATAGTATGCTGATTTAGTTACTGCTTTAACATGGCTACTGAAACTGAGGTCTGACTATAGTGCCAAAAGTGTAGTGCTGGGTTGTCAGGAATGCAATATATATGAAAGTAATTCTATACAGATCATGTAATTAAAAGATTCTAAATTAGAATCCAAAAGTCTGACATCAAAGAGAAAGAAAATCTGTTTTAAATATTGATAGATGTGTGGAATTAGCTGTTTTGATGCATTCTTATATTAACAGTTTTGTTCTAGGTGAAAAAAAAGAGTGTATAGTACTTTTGAAGCTTGTTAAAGAAAATTTTACATTTGAAGATGTGAGTTTTGGATGCCAACTGCATCAAAAAAAGAAGAGAATACAAGTAATGCTTTGTAATGCATCTGGCTACCCCTTATTGTACTCTAGAGCAGGCTCAGAAAAGCCTAAATACTCGTTTTGTTGTTTTAAATTGTGTCAAGTTGGTTTGGTGGAGTATTCATTAAAACCTTTAGTTTTAAAATTAGCTTTTTTATTGCATGTCGCATTTTGAGGTTACCCTCATCTAAGTCTGTAGTGCCAGAAGTATAGTGCTGGGTTGACCAGTTTGGCTGTGAGTTTGTTTATTGGTTATTTTGGTTAATTAAAAATAAAAATAAATAAAAATAAAAATAAAAAAATCTATCATTACAATTAAATCAAAGTTGTAGTCATACAGTGTGTTTTGAAGCCAATAAAACAAACCATGGGAAGCATAGATATAATTATTAGTTATAGCACAAAATAAATGTTTAATCAGAAAGTCTGTAAAAGGTTTTATAATAAAGTTGTTAAGTAAACATCCGCTGCTTGGTTTGGTTAGGTTACAAGTGCAAGCGGTGATGAGAGAGAGAGGGTTTTTCGTACTTTGAATACTCATACAGAAGTATAGTTACCCAGCATGCCTTCCAGCTCCGAAAAGTCAGATTTTGGACTGAACATTTGAGTTATTGTATTAAATTGTGTAAAATGGGGTTGGGAGAGTGTTCATAGAAAACTTTGGCTTTAGAATTTGCTGTATTTTTGCATATTGCGATTGTGTGGTTACCCTCTTTTAGGTGTATAGTGAGAGCAGTGCTGAGCTGATGAACTAACTTTATTGCAATTATATCTGACTTTTTTTTTTTTTTTTCTTTCATTCGTGTAGTGATTTCAAAAAAAGATTCTAAATGTTTAACAAAGGAAAATCAGAATTGTTTTTGTGGTATTTCTTTAAAGTTTTGGTTATAAAACAAAAACAGTGCTTTGTCAAGAAAGGTACAAGTGTTTTTATTAAAACTTTGTTAAACATTTCTAATTTGATTTAGTAAGGTTATAAGTGCAAGCAGTGATAAGAGAGAGTATTTCTAACTCTGAATACTTATATACTGAAGTGTAGTTTTACCCAGCATGCCTTGCAGCTCTGAAAAGTCTTGAGTTTGGACTGAATATTTTCCTTATTGTATTAAATTGTTTAAAATGGGTTTGGGAGAGTGTTCATAAAAACTATGGTTTTAGAATTTGCTGTATTTTGGCATATTGCATTTGTGTGGTTACCCTCATTTAGATCAGTAGTGACAAAAGTGTAGTGGTGGGTTGACAAACTGAATTATATTTATTACAAGTTTGTTTCTTGTAGATTTAAACAACAGAGAAACATAACATCACAAATCATTTTTGTGCATGATTGTTAATAATACTTTGTTTTGAAAATGTAGTCATATAAATGCCATGTAAGTGTAAACCATGGGGTGTAGTTGCTTTTTAAAAAAAAATTAAGACTAATTTTTAGAGCACTGCCAAATGCAAAGTTTTCAGTTTAATTCTGAGTGTAAGCAACAATGAGAAAAATACAATTTTGAATAAAAAAAAATGAATATGTTTATACAGAAGCATAGCTACCCAGCATGAACACCTTGTTCAAAACGGGTTTGGAAGGGCGTTCATGACTAACATTTCAGAATTTGCTGTGTTTTTGTGGTTACCCTCATTTAGGTCCATAGCACCAAAAGTGTAGTGCTGGGTTAACAAAGTTACCTGTATTGTTTGCATGTTTACTAAATGTTCTGATTACAGGACAAATAACTGTTTCATCACCATATGTTAAAAATCATGAGTGTGCACATGATTTTAAATGGTTAGTTCTGAATAAACAACTGTGCAAACATTAAGCGTCTATAATACAGATACTGTTTTTTTTTAAGTAATGGTAAAATGATTTGTTGAGAATACATATATAAGTATTTTCACAAACAAAGCAGGTTTAGGTTGTTATAAGTGTAAATAAAGCTGACCAAAAAAATTCTTTGAATTCTAAATAAGTTTATTAACTACGGAAGTGTAGTTACTCCAAGTGGCAGGTGCCAAAATAGACTAAATTCACACTACATACATATCTTTTGTAAAACAGGCGTTCATGTATTTTTACATCTTGCGTTTGTGTGGTTACCCTCATTTAGATCCATAGCACCAAAACTGTAGTGCTGGGTTGACAAAGTCAGCTCTATTCTTGTATGATTGTTTATATTAACAATTTGATGAGGTCTATTAAATGTTCTAAATATAAAACAGAGGAACAAGACATTTCAGCATGGTAAGAGTCATGTGTGAACATGATTCTTAATGGTTTATTATAAATAAGCAATTATATAGTTATTCTAATATGACCATTGTAGTTCTTTTTATTAGATGTGAAATACTTTATTAACAGTGTATATACAAATAGTTTTAGGTTAGTGTTTTATTGCATGTTTTAATGTTGAGAGAATTTTTTGAATTCTAAAGAAATAAATATATATGCAGAAGCATAGTTTCCTAGCATGCCTCGCAAAATAGACTGAATTCGGACTGTGTACACACTCTGTGTAAAACGGTTTGGGAGGGTGTTCATGAGAAAGTGAAAGTTTTAGAATTTGCTGTATTAATGCATGTTGTGTGGTTACCATCATTTAGGTTCATAGCGTCAAAAGTGTAGTTCTGGGTTGTCAAAACTATCTGTATTCTTTTGTTGTTGTTTGCTCAAATCCCATACTGGTGGTGTTTTATAAGGTTTCTATTACATAGTAAAGAAATCTGACACACCAAATTTAAAATCATACACAGTCATGATTTGATTTGTATGAGAAGAGCAGTATTATATCAACCGTTATTATAATGTGATTAATTATGTAGTTATTTTACCACATTGTAGATATAATATATTTATTTATTATTAGCAAGCTTTTGTTCATTCCACTAAGTAATATTTATATACTAATAAGATATGCTGGAGACAAGAAATGTTAAATAAGAAGTGCATGTATAATATGTGTTCCTTCATTAACTTATACTTCTTGTTGAGTGTGATTATTAAGGAAGCTTCGCTAATTAGAGACAATTAACTTTTTTTTTAAATTATACATATCTGTTTAATATTAAAACTGAACCTAAATTAGAAAACCACCTGAGATCAATTCAAACTCTATTAAACACTGGTTGATAGGTCTGCAATATCTGGCCCTTTAGGAGTGAACCATCAAAATTTAAAAACAGTATGATGTAACAAAGCCTTCTTTGGTGAAATCGCATTGCTTGGCTACCTTGAAACATGCTCTGAAACACTGGTTTCAAAATAAAAAGTTTCATAAGTGTCATGAAGCAGTGTTTTGATTTTTTTTTTTTTCAAAAGCACACACAAGATCAGTTAAAACAATATATTAGACATCAGTACATAGGTTCACGTTAAGGTCATCGCCACCTAATGGCAAACCATCTAAATGATATAGTGCTTAGTGTGTTTTTAGAAGGTCTTGGCTGATCAGGCCAAGTAGAGACAATTAACTATCAATTTACTCTCATTTTTTTAATTACGTGTTGATCGTTAACACTGATCCACATTTTAAAACTGATATGAGAACAGTTAAACATGAGTGCACTTTGTGGTCAATGCCCCCTAGTGGCACATTACTAAAATCATAAACCACTCTGAAACGATATGACGTAACAAAGTCTTGTTTACTAAAATCACATGACTTGGCAAAGTTGATACGCTCACCGAAACATTGTGTTGAAACAAAAGAGTTGTAAATGCTGCAAAGCTTCATGAAGCAGTGATTCAAAATGGCCAATACTAGAAAAACTGAGCTTTTCGAAACTGAATCAATCGTGCCAATTGATTCACAAAACGACTCTTTGTTTCAAAGTGCTCGAAACACCAAACACTAGCGCAACCTGTTGGTCAAAACCTGTAAATGCAATTACCAAATTAGACATTGATTCATGGGTTCACATCACGTCAAGTGCCCTCTAGTGGCAAACCATGTAAATTAAGTGTGCAAAAACTCGAAAAACTGAGCTTTTCGAAACTGAATCAATCGTACCAATTGATTCACAAAACGACTCTTTGTTTCAAAGTGCTCGAAACACCAAACACTAGCGCAACCTGCTGGTCAAAACCTGAAAATGCAATTACCAAATTAGACATTGATTCATGGGTTCACATCACGTCAAATGCCCTCTAGTGGCAAACCATGTAAATTAAGTGTGCAAAACTAGAAAAACTGAGCTTTTCGAAACTGAATCAATCGTACCAATTGATTCACAAAACGACTCTTTGTTTCAAAGTGCTCGAAACACCAAACACTAGCGCAACCTGCTGGTCAAAACCTGTAAATGCAATTACCAAATTAGACATTGATTCATGGGTTCACATCACGTCAAATGCCCTCTAGTGGCAAACCATGTAAATTAAGTGTGCAAAACTAGAAAAACTGAGCTTTTCGAAACTGAATCAATCGTACCAATTGATTCACAAAACGACTCTTTGTTTCAAAGTGCTCGAAACACCAAACACTAGCGCAACCTGCTGGTCAAAACCTGAAAATGCAATTACCAAATTAGACATTGATTCATGGGTTCACATCACGTCAAATGCCCTCTAGTGGCAAACCATGTAAATTAAGTGTGCAATACTAGAAAAACTGAGCTTTTCAAAACAGAATCAATTGTACCAATTACTTTACAGAACAAATCATTGTTTCGAAGTGCTTAAAAACCACACGCTAGCGTAACCTTCTGGTCAAAACATAAATGCGATTGCCAATTTAGACATTGGTTTATGAGTTCACATAAAGGTCCAAGGCCCCCTAGTGCTAAAGTTTCGAAACCTTATGATGTAACAAATAGTTTTTTGCTGACTTGACATGACTTAGCCAGTTTGATATATACTACTAAACACTGATTTGAAACAAAAGAGTTGAGAAACATCTCTTCTGCTCACCAAGCCTGCATTTATTTATAAAGTACAGCAAAAACCGTAAAATTTTGAAGTATTTTCTATTTAAAATAACAGATTTCTATCTGAATATATTTAAAAATTTAATTTATTCTGTGATTTTAAAGCTGAAATTTTTATCATCATTACTCTACTCACACGATCCTTTAGAAATCATTCTAATATTCTGATTTGCTGCTCAAAAATATATATTGTTATTATTATGTTGACAACAGAACTTTTTAGGTTTCTTTGAAGAATAGAAAGTTCAGAAGAACAGCATTTATCTGTAATAGAAATGGTTTGTAACATTATAAATGTATTTATCATCACTTTTGATCAAGTTAAAGCATCCTTGCTAAATAAAAGTATTCATTAAAAAAAAAATACAAGGACTCCAAGCTTTTATATAGTATAGTGTATAATGTAACAAAAGTTTTTTATTTAAGATAAATGCTGATCTTTGGATTTTTCTATTCATTAATGAATCCTGAAAAAATGTACTTAACTGTTTTAAATATTGATAATAATAATAATCATAATAATAAATGTTTCTTGAACAGCAAATCAGTATATTAGAATGATTTCTGAAGGATCATGTGACACTGAAGACTGGAGTAATGATGCTGAAAATTCAGCTTTGATCACAGGAATAAATTACATTTTAAAATATATCCAATTAGAAAGCAGTTATTTTAAATAGTAAAAATATTTCACAATATTACCACTTTTGCTGTATTTTGACGAGCAGAAGAGACTTCTTTAAAAAACATTACACATTTTACTGTTCAAAAACCTTTGAGTGGTATAGTATATTCTTTCATAAAAATTGTATATGAGAGTAGAATATTCAGAAAAATGAATATCGGTTGCCATTCTAAGTTTTTTTTTTTTCCCACAGTGCAGGCAAGATGTCATTTTGTGTCTGTCATGTTAACACAGACAGAATAGCACCATCGTTTCTTCCCTTTGTCTGCAAAAGATAAAAATAAGATATTGCCACAGGGATTCGAAGCAGCTTATGCAGTCAAGTGACCAACCGCTCTGCGTTTAATTAGTCTATACTTGGATCTCTTCGAGACATTAAGGCACTCTGTGGCTGGAGGTCAGTGCAGCATCCACAAAGCTAACTGAAATAATAAATACGCATAACATGCCAGAGTGCATTCTGGGAACAAAACCCAGGTACTCGACCTCAAAGCTTTGATGGGTCTATTTAATTAAAGACAGATCCTCTTTATTGCATCTCTAAATAACTAACCCTCGCTTCACGTCTGACTCGGAACGAATGCCCGGAGCCAAAACGAATCGTGTGAGCGGAGCTCTGATCGCAGATGTAGAGGCCTGAAATGAGAAACACGCTGCTATTATCATTTGGCTCCGCAGTGGACAGATTGCTGTTCTATTGTGGCATGTGCTTCCTCTGTTCACTGATATATGGCAGTGATGTTGCAACAATGGAAATGTAAAGTCATCCAGAATTTCTGCGTCGACCGTCTGAGAATATCTATGAATACTTATCTATGAATCAGACTGATACATATTTTTCATAGGTTTTCTAAATGTTTTTGATTTTCACACTTACTTGGAAAACTGTGACTGAGCGTTTTGATGACTAATAATCACATCCTTTTAAGTTTTAATGAATATTTCATTACTGAAGGCTTTTGCAGAGGTGTGAAGCTACATCAGCGTTAGCCAAATACCCAAAATGCTTTGCATGGGACTAGATTGAAAGAGTACAAATGTAAATTAGGGGCTATTTTATGTGTTTTTGAGAATGATAAGAAAATTAGCAGACTTGTTATGGTTTATTGCTCTGATATGTGAGGATTTACAGAGTTTTTGTTAAGGTTTTGGGGGGTTTTAAGTGCTACAATGGCATTCAAAAGTTTAGGATTAGTATGATTTTTAATGTTTTTTGAGTCGATTCTGCTCATCAAGGATGTTTATTTGATTAAAAACACAGAAAATACTGTAATATTGTGAAATATTATTGCAATTTAAAATAATGTTTTTCTAGTTTAATATACTTTGAAATATAATTTATTCCTGTGTCACATGATCCTTCAGAAATCATTCTAATATGCTGATTTTTTATTAATGTTGGAAACAGTTGTGCTGTTTTTTATTAAGAACAAATATTTATTTGTTTAGATTTCAAAATTTTGGTGAAAATGATGTTTAATAACTTTTATTATTTCGGTAATAAATGTCCTAATGAAATGTATTTAATTGTTACAAAGACAAAAATTATCATTTAAAAAAAGGATAAAAAGACTTAAAATATATTTAGATAGGAGATATTCAATTATTTTTCACTACTGAATTTTTTTTTTAAATATTTGTTGCAAATATTTAGACATGTTATATTATTTTATTCATGATAATAAACGTTTTTGGATTTTTATTTTCTATATATATATATATATATATATATATATATATATATATATATATATACACATATATGTTCTATTATTATATTATTATACAAATAACAGAACATAATAGACATTTTTGGAAATATTTACAAAATTTTAAAATATTTCAAAACTTGAATGTTTTCATGGTTAATATATATATATATATATGATTATTTTTATTATTCTTTGATAAATAAAACTTTAAAAAGAACAGTATTTATTTAAAATATAAATCTTTTGTAACAATATACACTATCGTTCAAAGTTTGGGGTCAGTCATTTTTTTTTTCTTTCTTTGAAAAAAATTAATACTTTTATTCAGCAAGGATGTGTTAAATTGATTAAAAAGTGATAGTAAAGACTTATATTGTTAGAAAAGATTTCTATTTTGAATAAATTATGTTCTTTTTAACTTTTTATTCATCAAAGAATCCTGAAGAAAGTGTCACAGGTTCCAAAAAACATGGTTTTTGCTCATCAGGGCTGCGTTTCTTTAATTAAAAATACAGAAAAACAGTAATATTGTGAAATATTATTGCTATTTCAAATAGTGGTTTTCTTTTTTTAATATATTTTAAAATAGAATTTATTCCTGTGATGCAAAGCTGAATTTTCAACATCATTACTCCAGTTTTCAGTGTCACGTGATCCTTTAGAAATCATTATAATATGCTATTATAATATGCTTTATCATTAACATGTTTTTGGATCCTATAATACTTTTCAGGATCCTTTGATGAATAAAACGTTCAAATAAACAGCCTTTATTTAAAATAAAAATATTTTTTAACAATACACACTACCGTTCAAAGTTTGGGGTCAGTCATTTCTTTTCTTCTTTCCTTTTTTTTAAAAGAAATTAATAATTTTATTCAGCAAGAATGTGTTAAATTGATAAAAAGTGATATTTCTAATTTAAATAAATGCTGCTAAAGGAAAAAAGGAATCACAGGTGACGAAAAACATAAAGCATATTAGAATGATTTCTGAAGGATCATGTGACACTGAAGTAATGATGCTGAAAATTTAGCTTTGCATCACAGAAATAAATTCTATTTTAAAGTATATTAAAACAGAAAACCACAATTTTAAATTGCAATAATATTTCTGTATTTTTAATCAAATAAACACAGTCTTGATGAGCAGAAGCGACTTTAAAAACATTAAAAATCTTACTGATCCCAAACTTTTGAACGTCAGTGTATATTTAATATTATGTCTAGTCTGACGTGTCTGTTTCTCAGTCTTCAGGCATGAACAAAATGCTCTGGCTCAACTCATTAGACATTCAGTTTAGAAGCTATCGGCTTTGCATGCAAACTAGATGTGATTAATGCCAATTAAAGCAGATAAGGTGATGCGTCTGTCCTAAAGGAACCTGAATGACATTAACTGGCTCCACATCATGTCTGTACAGTGTGAGCCACTCACTTTAATGCATCCATTTGCATAATGTGCTGCGAATTCCCCCGTGTGGGTGTCTGTCTTATCTGCTCTAACCTTGTAAAAGGTTGTCAGCCCTTTGAACATGCTTACACCCAACAAAGGCATTCATGAATCTGAATTCATTTAACTTTGAATTTATCTGACTGGAAAGATGGATGCAAACATGTACCTACAGATACAGCATATTAAGCATACTTATGATGAGGCAGCTGCCCATAATGAGCTCAAGAGGAGTATCCATACTAAGGTTGCAACATATGCCTTATAACATATGGAGGACAAACTTTTAATATACAGAAAATTGGGGAAAATGCTGACAACAAATAGATAAACACTGAATTATGATTAGAGAAAAAAGGATAAGACAACTTCACAAAATACATTTATATAGGAAATGTTCTATGATTACACACTAAAATAGAGTTTTTGGATTTTAAAACATATATCATTAAAAAGGAATGGAATTTAATTTCCACATAAAGAATACTTTTCTATGTATTTATTAATAATAAATATGCATTTTAAAAACATGATACAACTTGTTGGATTAAAAAATGTTTGGTGTAAAAAATATTTAGTAAACTTAATGGTTTCAGTAATGAATTGAAATACAGTTATATTTGGAGAAAAAAAGGATAAAAGACTTCACAAAATATATTTCACAATATATATATAGGATTTTCTATTATTATACACTATAAGAATTTTTTTTGGATTTTAATATATGTATATAAACTTAAATCAGTGGTTTCAGTAATTAATTTACTCATAAATAATTATTTTCTATAAATTTATTAATAACAAATATTTATTCTAAAAACATGATACATAATGTTATAGATTTCAACATTTTGGTGAAAATATTATTAAATAACTTTTATTATTTCTGTAATAAATTTCCTAATTAAATGTATTTAATTATTACAAAGACTAAAATTATAATTTAAAAAAAGATACATATATTTAGGATTTATATTCTATTATTATTCACTATAGAATTGTTTTAAATATTTGTTAAAAATATTTAGACATTTTCTATTATTTTATTCATGATAATCAACAAAACAACAATCAAAACTTAAATCAATGGTTTCAGCAATTAATGTCCTCATAAATAATTATTTTCTATGTATATATTAATAATAAATATGTGATTTTAAACATGATAAAATCATGGTGAAAATAATATTTAATAACTTTAATGGTTTCAGTAATTACTTTTTTAATTAAATGTATTTATTTAATATAAATAAATACAATTATAATTGGAGAAAATAGAATAAAAAGATAAAGAAAAATATATTTATGAGGTAGATGTTATATTATTATACAAATAACAGAACATAATAGAAATATTATATAAATATATATATATAGATGATACTAAATTTTGGTAAAAAAATTATATGTTATAACTTTATTGGTTATATATAAAGGTTAAAAAGACTACACAAATATATATTTATATATGTTTATTATATACTACTAAAGAAATTGTTGAATTTTAACATATTATTATATTTTATTTAAGATATGTTCTATTTTTTTCACATCAAAATGAAAGTTTTAGGATTTTAAAAATACTTTTTTAAAATGTAAAAAAAACTTACAATTATGGTTTCAGTGATTAATTTATTCATAAATAATTATTTTGTATGTATTCATTAATACATGACAGTGAAGATAATGAAAATAATATGAATTCCCTAATTAGAAGTACTTATTTATTATAACTATTATTTAAAAAACAAAACAAGACACAACATATTTCAATATTTAATATCATAGATAAAATACTTAATCATAATAAATAATTTCTTTATTCATTTAATCACCTATGTTTAATAAAATATTCAAATTTATTTACAAATGATCAATTTTGTAGACTGGCAACCTACTTACAACCGAAAGCTGAAATATTCCTTTTCAGTTATTATGATTATTGCAAAGATGATGTAACCAGATGCTCTTGGAAGGTTGCAAAACTACATCAGCATTTTACAATCCAAATTCATGAGGTTAGATTTGCCACAATAACTGCAGGCTGTGTGCTCAAACATTGTAGATTTAATTCAGATCAGCATATTTTCAAAACTTAAAAAAAAACAAAAAAAAAAACATCTACATACTGTTTGTGGATAACAGGCAATCCGAGCGGTTAAAGAGACAACCAAACTTCCCAAAATACTGAGAAATGAAGCCACAAAGGCACAGTATCCCATCATGAAACAGAAAATAATTCAAAACTTACTACGAGGAAAAACGATTTCTTATTGTCAGTGTAAAAGACTTTTTAAGTCCAAGCACTATGGTCCATTGAAAAAGAAACCCATATGTTTTGGATTAACAATCAAAGTATATGCAAAAAAAAAAAAAAAAAAAAGCGCCATTATGTTCAATCTGTTTGCCAATTAGAGTTTCTAAGACAAACTCGCTCATCAAAATGGAAAACCTGAGCAGGTCAGACCTCTGAGAGGCCCTGCGCTCACAGTAAGTCTCGCCCTTGACCCCGCTGAGCAAGGAATTATGGGTAGGCCACTTTTGTTGAGGATGCCCCCCTGCGGATTTGCAAATGGCTGACAGAAGGAGATTGATTGATTGCAGTGGGAAGCTAATCTGTCCCAGGACCCGTTAAGCACACCGGGGCGGCTCTGAATCAAGAGGACCATCTCCAGATTGCAGGGCAACATCGGTGCAATTGGTGGCTGACCTTTCTGAGTGTCCTACTCAGTAATAATCAATACCAACCCCTGCCTCACTACAGGAAATATGAGATGATGAATTCATTATAAATTGACTTCCTTTTGTGGATTAGTCAGACAGAGGAGAGAAATGTTTTAGAGGAAAAATCTTAAGGGATCTGAGAGGACACTTCCACTTAAATAGTACAAACCAACAGGTGTTGCCAACATGGACATTTAGAGGCTATTATGGCTATTAATCTAAAGTACTTGCAAATGTTCCTACCTTCTCAGGCTCAGATGGATGATTAACTTCCAAGGAAGTGCTTGAGAGAACCAGAGAGGAGAAAAAGAAGAGTTTTGTGGCTTTTGAAGTCATCTACAATTTACTTTTACTAAATGAACTTCCAGGAAAACATAAGAATGAAAATGTCCCTGCTCCTAACATCACCTGCAGCTGACTAGCAATTAGCACATTATGGCTCATGTATGTGTGGTAACTAAAGCCTATTGGCTATTTTTTCCCTGTATGTCCCGCCCATCCTGTTTCAAATGGAATTGTCATGATTTGTTGTGATCTATTTGGTTTCTAGCAAAATCTACATATTCTCTTTTTTACCAAAGCAGAATATCGGTTGTCCTTGTGGGCAGTGCTTCCACATGCAGTGCGGTTGCACCTTGGACGACCTGAGATCGAATCCCGGGTTTGTGGTCTTTTCCAATCTTGGCCACTCTTTCTCTTTCAGTTTGTTTCCTGTCAAACCTAACTATTGCCTTGTATGAATATAAAAGCAAAATTGCCAAAAATAAAGTGACACAACACTTGTAAAGCCTGAGAAATTATGCACGTAAAAGATAAAAATGCAAAACAGATGCACATTAAAGGATAACTATTGCCAAAATGCAACCTGGGCTGTTTTTTTTTTTTACTGTAAATGAGACAAACTTATATCTAAAAGCATAATTACGACAAACGAGCCGTTTTTGAGATTGACCGTGATTTCGTTTTGTGGTCAATGGGCAGTGAATGGGAGGGCTAGGGGCATAAATTTGAGCGCATCAAAATCGATATTTTTGCAACACTAAGAAGGCTCGACACGCCATGAAACTTTGCTCGAAGTATCGCCTGGGTCTCTACACATGAACTCGAGCATTGAGAACATTGTTTGTGTACACACAGTTTACTAAAAAGAAAGTTTTTGAACAACTCACTTTCACTGTTTGAGTTTCCGCTCGCGGCCGTCTTGCCAGTCAAGAGGTGTCTTTCTTCTTTTTAGTAAACTGTGTGTACACAAACAATGTTCTCAATGCTCGAGTTCATGTGTAGAGACCCAGGCGATACTTCGAGCAAAGTTTCATGGTGTGTCGAGCCTTCTTAGTGTTGCAAAAATATCGATTTTGATGCGCTCAAATTTATGCCCCTAGTACTCCCATTCACCGGCCACTGACCACAAAACGAAGTCACGGTCAATCTCAAAAACGGCTCGTTTGTCGTAATTATGCTTTTAGATATAAGTTTGTCTCGTTTACAGTAAAAAAAAAAAAAAGAACAGCCCAGGTTGCATTTTGGCAATAGTTATCCTTTAAGCATCTCTACTGTTAAATGCACATTTGTCTACATAAATAACATGATGACATTTTTTTTTTAGTGATAGTTGTTCATGAGTCCCTTGTTTGTCCTGAACAGTTAAACTGCCTGCTGTTTTCTCCAGAAAAATCCTTCAGGTCCCACAAATTCTTTGGTTTTCCAGCATTTTTGTGTATTTGAACCCTTTTCAACAATTACGGTATGTTATTGAGATCCATCTTTTCACACTGAGGATAACTGAGGGACACATATGCAACTATTACAGAAGGTGTTTCCTTCTGATGCTTCAGAAGGAAACACAATGCATTAAGAGCCAAGAGGGGTGAAAACTTTTGAACAGAATGAAGACATGTAAACCTTTCCTATTTTGCCAAAATATCATATTTTTTGTCATTTAGTGCTGCCCTTCAGAAGCTACAGAAGACGTTCCCCAGAAGATCTTCAAATTCCAAAAGTTTTCACCCCCAGATCATAATACATTTGAACCTTCTGTAATAGTTGCTTATGTGTCCCTTAGTTGTCCTCAGTGTGAAAAGATGGATCTCAAAATCATGAAAAACAGCAAGCAGTTGAACAGTTTTGGACAAACATAGGACTCATGAACAACTACTAAATTTAAAAAAAAAAACAGCTGTGAATCATTCAGGTAATAACACAGTATTAAGAATCAAGTGTATGTCAACTATTATTTTCTCTTGTGGACTATAGACATCTTTTATGTGTAATATTTTATTCAGGTCAGTACTAAATAAAAAATAACATGCATTTTGTATGATCCCTCTTATTTTGGTAAAATCATTTTTGCAGATTCTGCAAGGTGTATGTAAACTTTTGACTAATTTCTAATTGCACATTCATCCCAAAAAGGAAGGTATATGATGTGCTGAGATGTTACAAAAAAAAAAGAAATTGTAAAAAAGTGCACTTAATTGTACTGAATGCAGATTTAGTTCACTTCGAATCTTCAACAGCACTTTCAGGTAAAATAATATTAAGTTTATTTAAAGAAACAAGCCTTTCATTAATAAAAGGTGCTCTAAAAAAGGTGCTTTAAATTATCATATTTGTCTGTATCTAATTCCAAGGGGAATTTTTTTATCTTATAGTGGCAGATTTTTTACATTATTCAGAAAACATGACATAACATATATGACATTACATAAATTTGCTTCTGAACTAAATGTATATTGATTTAAATAGTAAATGTTTTAGATATTTGGACTAGGAAACAGAGAAATATACTCTTAATCTTTGATAGTTCACCCAAAAATGACAATTCTGTCATTAATTACTCATCCTCAGTTGTTCCAAAGCCGTACGACCTTCGTTTATCTTCAGAATAACAAATTAAGATATTTTTGAAATTATTCTCGTAGCTTCATAACATTACGGTTGAACCACGGATGTGACATGGACCATTTTAACAATGTCCTTACTACCTTTCTGGGCCTTAAACATGGTTGCATTGCTGTCTATGCAGGGTCAGAAAGCTCTTGGATTCCACCCAGAATATCCTAATTTGTTTTTTCTGAAGATGAACAAAGGTCTTACAGGTTTGGAATGACATAAGAGTGGGTAAATAATGACAGAATTTTCATTGTTGGATCAACTATCCCTTTAATCTTGAAAGTATAAGGCATTTCACAAGCGCAAGTCGTTTGTGATTCATCATATCATGATGTAATGGTTTATCTCAAATCCAGAGTTTGTCCTGATTCACTGATAATGATGGAAATCAACAGTCTTTTGCAATCGTGGTGTTTACACCCCACACGGAGAACATTTGGTCATTTTCAGTTCAATTTAAACGAACCATGAGCCTAAAAACTCTTTTTCTGAACATCATGCTTTTAATCGTAAACTGTAAAATCATCCAACACCAGATAAGAAAACTCATCAAGTCATTGTTTTTTTTTTTTTTTTTCATTGTTCTTTCTTTACGTATGCCAGTTATCTGGCATCCTTGGACTCTACTGTGATATGAGCCAGTGGTTTCAAGCCGTCTCCATGTCATTCCCTCTTCACTAAAACTATTCTCCATGGAGAGGCTGAAAAAATCCCCCCTCATGTAATCAGTCATGTTGTCTGTTCAGCTGCCAGACGTGAGGGCCATGAGCGCTCAGATCTCTATCTCTATTAGAGGCTCTTCTCTCTTTGCGAAACATTCTCTCTCCTTCGGCGAGCACCATGTGCGCCACGGCCCTGTTTACTCTGCTTTATTCGCCCTCTTCAGACAAATCTCCCTAAACCAAGCGGAACGCAAACTCCGCGGAGGTCCTGTCACCCGATTTTGGATAAGATGGATCAGTCTCCTGTCCTATCTGCTCATCTCGAGTGGATGTTCCCTACTGTGCTGTGGGCTTCTGAGGGCCGGGGTGTATTTTCTGGAGGGGGGCCGGTTCAAATATTCCGTCTCAGTGCTGTCAAAACACTTTGGCAGCTGCTTCCCACACTAAAGTCGAAACCTCATCGAACTCATAAATCACATGAGCCGTGACACAGGTCTGTGGGACGCTGAAGGCCATTTTTCAGTTCGGTACTAGGAGTTGCTTTTCCTTTGACATAAATCTCAGTTCATTCTTCTGTGACAGACATCTTAGAGAATGTCTTCACGTTGCTTTTTTTTTCTCTTTGTGCTACAAGACCAGCGTATAGCCTCTCTCGGCCTTATCCGGTAGGTCCAGAAATGTTCCAGCGTGCTGTCGTAAATTTCGAGGGGCAAAAGTAATGTTTTATTCAGAAGGAAGAGCATGCGTTGCAGATGCTCATAAATTGCTCATGATTTATCCAGATAGTGGAAAGTTTTTATTAAAGTCAGGAAATTATTCGCCTATTCTTGCCCGGAAAGTTTAATTTCCTTCTAGCTCTGATACTGTTATTGAAGCTAATCTGCGCATTTCAAGAAGTCAGCTTTAGGTTTGCGGATTACAACACTGAGGTAGTGAATTTCAAAATGGGCATTTACGTAATCCCACCAGTCATAATGATAATTGCATATAAACAGCCGCTTACCTCATTCCCTCCGACTATTATTTGGGCAAACCTCCACCCCAACGTCTTTTTTTTTTAGAGAAGTTAATTTCCTTCCAGCCTTAATAGTAGAAATTATTATAATCTGTGCGTTTATATGCATACACAAAGTCACACCGCCTCCATTCGTGTATTAACCTGCTGCATATTAAAGTGACAGCAAAAATGTATGATTGAACTGTGTCTAAGGCCTCGATGGTCTGTGATGATTTGAGTTGGCGGCGGTGTTTGTCCCAGTTTACCTCTGCTTGAACCCAGATCAGGACAAAATCACTAGCAGTGTAACTGCCCCATAACTAAATCTGACACACACAAGCACATAAAGCAAAGCTTTTATAGAGGCGACTGTAACACACACACTGGATTATGGAATTATATTTAATGATAATAAAAAAAGATGAGGAATATATGTGTATGGAACTAAAAGTATGGACCCAAATCAGACATATGCAATGATTGATTAATAAATAAATACAAAAATGTATCAAAATGAATGGGTTTTGCTTAAAACAAGACAAATTATGCTTAATTCCCCTTTAAATGAACCATAATCATAAGCATAATCAAGTTCCTTTTAAATAAAACATGCTAATAAAATAAATGAAATAATTATTTTATCAATAATGTAAACTAATTATCAAAGATTATCAATAGGATTTTGAATAAAGCTGAAAATAAATCATATTTATTTATTTAATTATTATGAATTATTCTGAATCCAATTGGAAAAAATAAATACTTAAAATAAATCTTTATTTAATCAAGGTCCATTCAAATTAAACAGAATATAAATTATTCTAAATTCAATTGGAACAAATAAATAAATAAATAAAAAACATTTTTGCATTATTAATAAAGTAACTAAATTGTCAAAGATTATCAATATGATTTTGAATAAAGCTTAAAACAAACAAATAAATACACAAACAAACAGATCAGAATTATTTATGCATTTAATAACAATAATAAAATTAATTTAATATTATAAATTATTCTAAATCCAATTGGAATGAATGAATAAATAAATACCACTTTATTTAATCAAGATCTACTCAAATTAAACAGGCTAAGAATAAAAATTATTCTAAATCCAATTGGAATAAATAAACACGATTTATTTATTATAAATTATTCTAAATCAAACTGGAATGAATAAATAAACCCTTTTTTATATAAAGTTACAAATAAATACATTTCTGGAAAAATCACCAAAATTGAGCAAATTTGTCCTTTAAATTAAGTATAAATAGCATTTTATTTAATCAAAATCCATTCAAATTAAATAAATAAATAGATTTATAATTTCATAGGCTCAAATTTAATGTTATTTGTAAGTATTTATACAAATATTTGTTAATCATGAAACTTAAAGATTATCAATAGGATTTTTGAATACAGCTTATAACAAATAAATAAATATGATTTATGAAAAAAAAGGGAATTACTTAGATAATTGTACTTGTTTTAAGCAAAATGCTCATCATGTAGATTTTTTTAAACCTTATTTTTTTTCTCAGTGTAAGTTGCATGATTGAGCATTCACTGCAAAAGCTTTCCTTCCTTGTTGCTGATCTTAAAATTAGTCTTAGTCACTGCTTTCCCATGTCAGGATAACCTTTTGAATTTGCATTAAGCTACTGCACACACCTCATCTGACTCTGCTGGCTCCAGAGCTCTTGCCACACAGGTCTGAGCTTTTTATGTCTGTCTGTTTGGGTAAATGACGGCGTCTGAAGTCTGCCAGTGTGTCCCAGTTCTTCTTTAGCTCTGCTCGCCTCACGGTTCAGCTCCTCAGGTCAACAAAATCTTGTAGCCTGCAGGCTGTATGCAAATGTCCCAAAAAAATAAAGACAGTATATCTAGTGGATTTTCAAACCGCTCTGTCAGAATCGAAAGATCCAAGTTTCTCTTCCTGCCTGATATTATCTGTGGTCTATATCCTTAAATTGATGGTTCCACTGAAGCGGCTTTTCCAGCATTAGCTCGCTGTGCTGTAAAGCCTGGCCAAATGCATTTAGTCATGGTTCATAAAAGAGATTTGACAGGTGATATGGCTGCTGAAGAGGTGTTTTGTTGAAGGAGAATGAAGTTTCCATCAACGGAGACATTTCCTTTCCACATAACCGCATTCCTGAGGTTTTAGATGTGATAAAATGTTACCCTGATACCCCACGCCATACCACTTTTAAAACCAAAGAGAAATATGGCATTTAGACATAAGGGATTTAAAATTACGGGTGGGGGTTTGGGGAAAGAGGAGTTCTGACACCCCTAATTAAGGCTCAAGTCCCATAAAGGAAGTCAAAACAAAAGGCTGAGGGTCTTTAAAGTACACTTGAATTCTAAATATTACATTTGAAACATAGTGTTTACAAATAACAGAAACCACAAAGTTGAATTAGACACTCTTTTTTCCTTGTCCTATTGGCAGATATTTTTTTCTTGTTTAAACTTAAACTGACTTTATTTTTTCAGAAAAAAAACCTTAATATCGTAAATCATTTTGTTTCTCAAGTTGTAATATGTACACTGAAAAACAAGACAAAAATAAAAAATACTAAGTTTTTTTGCCGTTTATGGAAGCCTCGAAATTCTCAGTTTTTTCACAATTGCAAAATAAACTCACAATTCTGATTTAAAAAAAGTCAGAATTGCAGGATTCAAACTTGTATATGTGAGGAAAAATGTCAAAATTGCACGTTTTTATCTTGCAATTCTGACTTTATTTCTTGAAATTGCGAGGTAATATCATGCAATTCTGAGAAAAAGTCAGAAATGTGAGTTTATATCTCACAGTTCTGACTTTATAACTCACAATTGCAAGTTTACATCACGAAATTCAGACTTTATTTCCCAAAATTCTGAGTTTAAATCATGCAATTCTGAGAAATAAATAAATAAATAAATTGGGAGAGAAAAAAAATTCGAGATACAAACTTGCACTTGCAAGAAAAAAGTTGAAATTGACTTTTCTGACTTTATTTCTTACTTTTGTATGTTTATATTACACAGTTCTGAGAAAAAAGGCAGAATTCTACAAACTTGAATCCATACAAACTTGAAATTGCGAGAAAAAAAAATCTAAATTGCGTTGAGTTCAGTTACAAACTGCAATTCTTGCATTTGCTAGAAAAAGTCAAAATTCTGTTGAGTTTTTATTTCGCAATTCTGACTTTATTTCTCACAATTGTAAGTTTATATCATGCAGTTCTGAAAAAAGGTAGAATTGCTAATAAAAAGGCAGAATTGCATTTGTGAGAAAAAAAAATCAAAAATGCATTGACTTTTGAGTTGCTTTTATCTCGCAATTCTGACTTATTTCTTGCAATTGTGAGTTTATATCACACAGTTCTAAGAAAAGAGGTCAGAATTTTGAGTTTATATCTTGCAATTCTGACTTTATGACTAGCAATTGCGAGTTTATATCATGCAATATTGACTTAATTGTGTGTTTATGTCACACAGTTCTGAGAAAAGAAGTCAGAATTGTGAGAAGTGTCAGAATTGCGAAATACAAACTCGCATTTCCTTAAAAAAGAGTTTTGAGTTCAGTTTGTATCTTGCAATTCTGACTTTATTTCTCAGAGTTGCATAATTTGTGCACTGTACTGAACTTGTACTTGAATGTTTTATGTAATTACACCAAAAGTAAATTTTACATGTAACCAACAATTAGGTTTGTAAATGCAGTTTCGTGAAAGGGTAATTGCATTTCCTGCTATCTAGGTTGGAGCCAGTCATTATAGAACCTGTTTTCCAGTCCAGCAATGGACAAGGTTATATCTGCAAACACGAGACGCCCAGGATATGGTTTTCCTTGTCCTACGCAAAGGTTAAAATCTGTTCAAATCTGAGGATCTGTGGTGATGAAGGACAACATTTGGACGGCGTCTCTCCAGACTCAATGCTAATTCCAGGGTTAACGGGCTGTAAATTGCATTGCCACGACAACTACGGTGGTGGCGTCCACTCGGTTTCACATTCCATTCCAAGAATGCCAAACAGTCGAGCAGACATGAGACGAGGATCACAAGATGACCTCAGAAACAAGGCCAGGGCCTCTGGGCTAAGACCAAGTGGATCTTACCTGAAAGCAATGTTGCCTAAAACAACTATATCAATTAGTCAAACTGGACATCTTATTCCATTACATGACTTCTTGGATGTCATAAACCGTTTGCTATTCAGTCTCATGATGATATACATCAAAGCATAGCAAGCCCCTACTATCCCTGAACCACAGAAAACATCATAGTTGATTTCCCTTTCTGTCTGAAGCAAGCTCTGCATCTTAAAACAATTACCAGTCCTGGACGTTTCCAGAAAGATGTGTCACAGAGCAAAGGAAACAACTGAGAGCTATTGACAGTGTAACCAGCCTTGAAACAATCCCAAAATACAAATCCATAAAAATAACACAAAGCAGAAACGCGCCATGCGCTTGTGATCAAACAGGGTACTTCTTTTCACTTGACGTACTGCAGAGAGATTTATGCTTACTCATATTTCACGGTGACTAATGATGGTGCATATTTCTGTGACACACACAAAAATGATCTTGCAACAAAATGACCGACCAGGTAAAATGTGGTGGTGTTGCTTTGAAGTTGTCATACACTGCATCACAAACAGATGCAATGAGGCAAGTTTTAAGCAATAAGCAATTTGTCTGTTCACAGTGAAAATTAAAATGTTCCATGATGTGGTAAAAGTTATTTCTCTCGTTTTGAGAGGTTTCTCACATCCACAATGCACTTCACAGGAGAAAAACACCTTAGTGTTAAGGTCATGGGTTTGAGCCTTTAAGGCAATTTCACACTGAGCATGATGCAAAAAACAAGGTGAATCGCCAAATAACGATGCTTTCGCACACATTGCGAAATGATTGATAGGCTTCTAATTCACACCTGTACGCAAGGCAGCACTGTTGGTATCTGAAAATATCTGAGGAAAATGTATTGTTATAACAATACATTTTCCTCAGATATTTTCAGATACCAATTTTTGCATTCAGTGTAAAATAATATTAAATGGCCTGAGTGCAATGCGGAAAACCAAGGTAAATCGCTGGTGAACGATAATTTCACACCAAAGGCATACCGATTTATCTGCTAATTCACACCTGCATGCTAGGTGGCGCCAACCGACAATTAATTTCCTTCTCAGATATGCATCTCATATTCGAAACTCTCGCCCTTTTTGTTTCATCAAGGAGTGATGGTGGTAAAGAATAGACACGCAAGAGAAACAAAATTCCTAGTGCACCTAATATCCCCATAGGGATCTATTGTTTCAATTCAAAACCGTCATCACACCAAATTTTCATGTTGAATTTGAAAAGGCGTTTAATAAGGCTAAGTGTGATATGGAAAAGCTAGGTGAATCAACGACAAATGATGCATTCACACTGAACACGTAACAGTGTGAGGCATTCACACTGAATGCATTTTTCCACAAATATGTATCTTGTATTCGAAACGTGCCACAGCAACTGATCTGGGCATGTAATCTAAGCTAAAATTAAGTTGAACGGTCTGTTCAATCGTGGAACGATGGGGGAAAAATTGACTAAAAAAATCCTGGCTTTTTCCTGCCATAAATGATCACGCCTAGTGTGAATAGCCCCATTGGGATCTATTGTTTCAATTCAAAAGCGCCATCGCGCCAAATATTTGCGCATAATTTCTGTGCCAAATTTTCACATTCAGTGTGAAAAGGTCTTTAAGGATGTTTGAGCATGTTGCGAAAAAGTGAGTAGAATCGCTAACAAGCAAAGCTTTCACACTGAATACTGTGATAACTGATCAGTGCCAAACAAAAAATGCATTTTCGATCAGATATGTTTCATCGCGGAGTGAAGGTGGAAAATATCAACACACAAGACAGAAAAAAACCTTGCTTTTTCATACTACGAATGATTGCACCTATTGTGAATAGATCCATACTGTCCTCCAAAGGCAAAGTGCTGTAACTACGCCAACACCGAAACTGAGAAAAATGCCTTTTAAGTTTTACGCCAGCTAGTCAAACATGTTGACACTCTCGTTTCTCTGAAACGGGACAAAATTGAACCAGGAGACTTTGCCACAAGACAAAACAGTTGTCACAAAATCCATTTTATGCCTTAACTCAATTTTGACCAAATGTGTAGTTACTGCGCTTTGCCTTTGGAGGGCAGCATAGGGATCTATTGTTTTGATTCAAAAGTGTCATGTTTACATTCAGTGTGAGAAAGGACTTTAATAAGGCCAACATTTTATATAACCTTAATTACACACAAATCGTATTTAGAAAGACTATTATATTATATTATACAATTTAATACAGTGAATAATAAATAAATATGCAAAATCCAATATTAAGCCAGGGTTTACATAAATTATGTATCCTGCAAAAACATGCACAATTAATTACTGCCTCTGAATAAAATATGAATTTAACTAGAATTACGTTAACCCAAGGTTAATCTTAAGTGTTTACATTGTACATGAGAGGTCAGTGTTACTGATGGCTCACTTATAGCTGTCACTGCACATTAAACAGAGGAAAAAAGTATTTTAACATTGAAAAATGACACACTTCACCTCTAACTCAGACTCAGGGTTATATTTTTTGTCATATGTCTTTGTAGCTTAACTGCATATAATAAAGGTAAGAGCTTCTCAGACATCCTGGTCCTTATTTTCTCTGAAACGTAATCATTTGAGCCGTCTGGCTGCATGACCTGCCTGAGCAAATCTCTAACGGCGATGACAAGTTTGAAAAAGATTTGGGTCCTTCTCATTTCCTGAACGATCATTCGTATCACGACCACAGAAACCAGAAACATGGAGTGTGATGAAAAAAGACAAATGCAGGAGTGCCTTTCCTTGGGCCCCTTTCAAAGCCATGCCAAACTGTCCACCCCTCCCCAAAGAGCGCTGAGTTACTGCCCTGCAGTCCTCTTAAAGCGTTTTCCCCTAAATGTTAAAGAACAGCTCACAAAAGCGCAGATCTGCCAGCAATACTCCTCCCTGACACTGGTTTTATTAGAAACATCTGGAGGCATCGTTAGAAGATAGAGAACCACTCAAATACACGAAAGGAGCGGATAAACGAGTTCGCGAGAGCAAGCGAGAATCGAAAGTAGCATGAGAAAGCTAAAAAACAAGCAACAACTCTTCCTTCACAATGATTTGGCTAATGAAGGTGTCTGCAGGGGGAAAATGGCAGCCGCTGAGATAACAACAGTCCCATCCTGAGGCTGATAAGATCTTATTAGAGCTCTTTACAGTCCTGGTCGACTCCACAGATGGATTCTATTAGAGCCATCTTCACACCATCGTCATCCAGGTCCTCGTAATTGCTAAACAAACATAAAGACTCTTAGAAAGTTAACAACTGAGAACACTTGAATGAGGAAAGAGATATTAGGAAAGGAGGTGAGTTGCATAGGTGTTGTATGATCGGCCAAAAGAGTAATGGGGCCATATTATCATACCTTTCCCACTAGCAAATAGTGCAAAAAGCCAAGGAAATGAGGGATGATGGCTAATGTCACCCCACTCCTGACTTCTGTTTGTATGTGCCTGTGGACACAAAAAGGAAAAAGCAAATATAATATCCACAGATAAATATCTTCCATGTTATAATATAATATACATTTTTTTTATTATAATGTAATACTGTAAAAAAATACATAAAATAGTTCCTAATACATTCAAACTATTTATATTTTAAAATAAAACAATGCAATACACAATATAATAATATAATTATGGTATGCTATAATAATATATATTATTTCAAATGTGTTTTTACTATCATCCTTCAAATTCAATATTTAAATCATGCTAAAAAATGCTAACAATGTGTGAATCAAGCTAGCAACATGCTAATCTTCCTAAAAGCATGCTAATCATGTTAACAATACAATTTTCTTGTTAAAAACATGGTAACAACATGCTAATCATGTTAAAAACATGTTACTAGCATATTAATCAAGCTAGCAACATGTTAATCGTGTTACAACATGCTAATCATGCTAACAATATAGGCTATTCTGGTTAAAACATGGTAACAACATGCTAATCATGCTAGCAACATACTAATACTAGAAAGATGTTTTTTGTCATTTTTGCAGCATGCTAGCAACATACTAATGTGTGCTAAAAACATAATAGCAACGTGCTAAAACATGCTAATCATGTTGTTAATATGCTAATCATGCAAACAACATACTAATCATCCTACAAACATGCTAGCAACATACTACTTGAGCTAGAAACATAATAGCAACATGTTAAAACATGCTAATCATGTTGTCAATATGCCAATCATGCAAAGAACATGCTTATAATGTTAAAACATGCTTGATATGTAGTAGCAACATCCTAATCATGTTAAAAACATGCTAGCAACATGCTAAAACATAGAAAAATGTATTTTGTCAATGTGCTAATAATGCAAGCAACATGCTAATCTTGTTAAAAGCATGGTAACATGCTAATCTTGTTAAAACTTGCTAGCAACGTGCTAACAACATACTAATTATGTTAAAATATGCATGACAATCACATTAGAAACATGTTAACAACATGCTAATCAAGGTAGCAACATGCTAATCATGTAAGAAACATGCCAATCATGCTAAAAGCTAATCTTGTTAAAAACATTGTGACAACATGCTAATTATGTTAATACATGTTAGCAACATGCTAAAACACAGGAAAAACATGGTATTCGCATTAGAAACATGTTAGCAACATGTAAATATTGTTAAAACATTGAAAAACATGCTAATCATGCTAAAAACCTTCTAATCTTGATAAAAAACATGGTAACAAAACATTCTAATTATGCTAGCAGCATGCTAATCATGTCGAAACATGGAAAAACATGTTAATCATGTTATAAACGGTAACAACATGCTAATCATGTTAAATCATCAAAACATACCTATTTATGCTAAAAACATGCTAACAACATCCAATCATGCTAGCAATATGTTAACAACATGCTAACCATGTTAAAAACATGGTAACAACATCCTAATCTTGTTAAAAACATGGTAACAACATGCTAATCATGCTAACAACGTGTTAAATCGTGTTAATAATGTGTTAAACCGAGATGGCAACATGCTATCAACATCTATCTATCTTAACTTTCAAACTTCACACTCTTACAACTGCTTCAAACAGACAGGGCTTTTTTAAGCCAACTTCAAAGTTTATTCACAAACTCTACTTATAATATAATATAATTTTGTTTAATTTAAATGTATTATTACCTGCTTTATCACCATCATCATCATCTATCAAAACCAGAACCCAAATAATTTGGATCCAAACATGCAAAATGAATAGTTTTGTATGTTTGGAGCCTAATGCGATTGCACCTTTATGGTGGAAAGAGTGAAAGCGTGTTGGGCACAAAGTGTGGGAAAGGAAAAATACATTATCATGCATTGTAACAGCATTGTCTCCAGCTAACATTGTGTGGAATTTGCGCAGAGGCCTGATAAGCCCTGTATGGAGGTCTAGGCATGCTGGAAAACGGCCGAGGGCTTTGAACAAACCAGGCTTACTGTGTCCCTGTATATGCTCTGGCTTTGCCAAAAATCTCCGGGGGGACGGAAATTTTGCTGATTGTAAAAAAACATTCACACCACTCTCTGCTTTACGGTGTTTGTGCATTTTAGAATTTTAGTCGAGTAACCTTGACGCCACGCGTGGCATAGCAAAGGAGAATTAAACGGCCTATTTAAATCCGGGCGTTCCGTGCAAACGAATGACCTCTGTCTTGTGGGAGACTCTTTTACATTACATTCTCATTATGTGCTGATGAACAGTTACACTGGACACATTACAGTCAGGAGCATGTGTGTTTTAAGAATAAGACCCGTGAGTCACAGAGACACTGACGGTCACTGCAGGGAAGGATAGCAAAGCGCTTTGTTATGAGAACATGAAGATGTAAGAAGAAACACATGGTTCTTGTTTAGAGAAAGAGAGAGAGAGAATGAAAAAGAGAAGCAGGCATTCCATTCTGCAGTTGGTTTTTACAATGGATAATCTGACTCGACTCATTTATTATATGTCAGCATAAGGGTGTTTTTTAAACTATAGGGACTTTGGGAAACACACTAGCTTATTTGATTTGTCTTCCAGCAGTTGACATATATGCATCACAGAAGATTTTTTTGTGGCACTGTATAGCCTTCTGTTGTGAACATTCTTTTTAAGAAAAAATATATAATACATATAAATAATTTTCACACAATAAATACAGTTTGTTTGTATTTTTATAGATTTAATTTTTATTTATAATAGACTTTCATATTTTATAATTGAAAGTCTGGGTATGAGACAATGAGTAAAACTATTAAATCTACATAAAGTAGCAAAAAAAAAGAAAAAAAAAGAAAAATGAGGCATAATAAAATAAATAAATAAATAAAGCTTCCAAGACCATGTTTAATGTGATCTTTATGGAAGCCTGTTTCTGCCACTGAATAAAAAATAAATAAAAAGGCAATTGCTTTTTATCTCACAATTCTGACTTTTTTTCTCACAATTGCGAGTTTACATCTAGCAAATATGACTTTTCTCAGAATTGTTAGATATATACTTGCAATTGCGAGTTATAAAGTCAAAATTGTGAGATATAACCTCGCAATTCTGAGAAATAGACTCACAATTCTGAGAAATAAAGGCAGAATTGTGAGACATAAACTCGCAATTGTAAGTAATAAAGTCAGAATTGTGAGATATTAACTCGCAATTCTGAAAAAAAGTCAGAATTGCGTGAAATAAATCGTTATTGTGAGCCATAAAGTCAGAGTTGCGAGAAATAAAGTTGGACTTCGGAGAAATCAAGTCAAAATTACAAGACAAACTTGGAATTCTGAGAAATAGAGTTGGAATTCTGAGATATAAAGTCGAAATTCTGAGAAATAACGTCAGAATTGTGAGACATAAACTCACATTTCTGAGAAATAGTTACAATTCTGAGAAATGAAGTCAGAATTACAAGACATAAACCTGCAATTCTGAGAAAAAGTCAGAATTACAAGACATAAACCCGCAACTCTGAGAAATAAATTCAGAATTACAAGACATGAATTTGGAATACTGAGAAATAAAGTTGGAATTCTGAAAAATAAAGCTAGAATTACCAGACATAAACTCACAATTCTGAGAAATAGTCACAATACTGAGAAATAAAGTCAGAATTACAAGACATAAACTCGCAATTCTGAGAAATAAAGTCAGAATTGTGAGAGATAAACTCACAATTCTAAGAAATAGTCACAATACTGAGAAATAAAGCCAGAATTACAAGACATAAACTCGCAAATCTGAGAAATCAAGTCAGAATTACAAGACATAAATTTGGAATACTGAGAAATAAAGTTAGAAATCTGAGAAATAAAGCTAGAATTACAAGACATAAACTCACAATTCTGAGAAATAGTCACAATACTGAGAAATAAAGCTAGAATTACAAGGCATAAACTCACAATTCTGAGAAATAGTCACAATACTGAGAAATAAAGTCAGAATTACAAGACATAAACTCGCAATTCTGAGAAATAAAGTCAGAATTGTGAGAGATAAACTCACAATTCTAAGAAATAGTCACAATACTGAGAAATAAAGTCAGAATTACAAGACATAAACTCGCAAATCTGAGAAATAAAGTCAGAATTACAAGACATAAATTTGGAATACTGAGAAATAAAGTTAGAAATCTGAGAAATAAAGCTAGAATTACAAGACATAAACTCACAATTCTGAGAAATAGTCACAATACTGAGAAATAAAGCTAGAATTACAAGGCATAAACTCACAATTCTGAGAAATAGTCACAATACTGAGAAATAAAGTCAGAATTACAAGACATAAACTCGCAATTCTGAGAAATAAAGTCAGAATTGTGAGAGATAAACTCACAATTCTAAGAAATAGTCACAATACTGAGAAATAAAGTCAGAATTACAAGACATAAACTCGCAAATCTGAGAAATAAAGTCAGAATTACAAGACATAAATTTGGAATACTGAGAAATAAAGTTAGAAATCTGAGAAATAAAGCTAGAATTACAAGACATAAACTCACAATTCTGAGAAATAGTCACAATACTGAGAAATAAAGCTAGAATTACAAGACATAAACTCACAATTCTGAGAAATAGTCACAATACTGAGAAATAAAGTCAGAATTACAAGACATAAACTCACAATTCTGAGAAATAGTCACAATACTGAGAAATAAAGTCAGAATTACAAGACATAAACTCGCAATTCTGAGAAATAAAGTCAGAATTACAAGACATAAATTTGGAATACTGAGAAATAAAGTTAGAAATCTGAGAAATAAAGCTAGAATTACAAGACATAAACTCACAATTCTGAGAAATAGTCACAATACTGAGAAATAAAGTCAGAATTACAAAACATAAACTCGCAATTCTGAGAAATAAAGTCAGAATGGCAAGACAAACTTGCAATTCTGAGAAAAAGTCACAATTCTGAGAAATAAAGTCAGAATTACGAGACATAAATTCACAATTCCAGGAAATAAAGTCAGAATGGCAAGACATAAACTCGCAATTCTGAGAAATAGTCACAATTCTGAGAAATAAAATCAGAATTACGAGACATAAACTCACAATTCCAGGAAATAAAGTCAGAATGGCAAGACATAAACTCGCAATTCTGAGAAATAGTCACAATTCTGAGAAATAAAGTCAGAATTACGAGACATAAACTCACAATTCCAGGAAATAAAGTCAGAATGGCAAGACATAAACTCGCAATTCTGAGAAATAGTCACAATTCTGAGAAATAAAGTCAGAATTACGAGACATAAACTCACAATTCCAGGAAATAAAGTCAGAATGGCAAGACATAAACTCGCAATTCTGAGAAATAGTCACAATTCTGAGAAATAAAGTCAGAATTACGAGACATAAACTCACAATTCCAGGAAATAAAGTCAGAATGGCAAGACATAAACTCGCAATTCTGAGAAATAGTCACAATTCCGGGAAATAAAGTCAGAATTCTGAGAAATAGTCAGAATTGTGAGACAAACTCGCAATTGCGAGTTATAAAGTAAGAATTGCGAGAAATAAAGTTGGAATTCTGAGAAAGTCCGAATTACAAGACACAAACTCAAAATTCTGAGAAATAAACTCACAATTCTGAGAAACAAAGTCAGAATTACAAGATATAAACTCATTATTCTGAAAACTTTCCTTTCAAAATTTTAAAACTCGCAGCTGCCAGTATATATCATGCAATTCTTCAAAACAAAAAAACAAAAAAAAACAAACAAAAAAAAGGCAGAATTGTGAGTTTATATCTCAATTCTGAGAGAAAAAGTCATAACTATGAGAAAAATGTCACAATAACTTTTTTTCTTTTTTATTCAGTGGCGGAAACAGGCTGCCATATACAGTATCTTAATGTAAAGACAAGAAAAGAAATAATCTGATTTAATAAAAACCAACCTCTGGGACATAAAAAGTGCCCATAAACACACATTAATTTACGTCAAAATTTACTTTGCTTTTACACAGACACAGCCAATGCCTGTATATGCGTATAACATTAATGCAATCTGACAAAGTCCTTTACCGTCTTCCCATAGGCCTTTGCATGTAATGAGTCATTGCAGAGATGTGTCTGCTGCTATGAGAGGTGGAATCTCTGTCCAATAAGATAATAGTATGTGGGCTACAGATAGAAAGATAGAGGACACGTGTGATGTCTTCAGCCAAAGTACCCGTATCTCACATGGCTGTACGGGTAACCCAGAGGTCACAGATTACATCCTATCAATAGGCCCAGAAAGAATCTTTTGTTTTCTTACACTACACTGTTTTTAAAGCAGTGAAATTCAACACAGTCACAAGATCCCAAAGAGCTAATGAAATATAAAATATGTCTTTCCAGTGATGCTATAGATATTATTTGGCCCCTCCTCCATAAGGAAAAGCCTCTGTACTACCCCTGTCAAATAGTGACTGACTTATTTACACGGAGCTGTCAAAATCTGTTGCCATCTTTTGTATTGTCTCAGGGGACAAACCTAATTAAATGAAGTATTTTCATATACACACCCTGTCTGTTAAACATTTACTTGTTTGTTTAAGGATCCAACTGCTAACATCTTCTGTCTTTTCTATAAATTTATGCATTTAATTAACATAAGTAATGACTGTAGACATGTCGGAAAAGACTAATAAGTAATTTCAAGTGTTTAGACTAAACATTTTTAGTGTTACAACTATCCTTGCTGTCCTCTGTTTATTATTTAGACCTCAATTCTTTTCCATGTTGTTCTGTTTTTCCACCATCACCACTTTTGTGCGGATTTCACAAAAAGAAAGGAAGAAAAGAAAGTCGGTTGATAATCTGCTGTGTTAGACATTTTGTTTCCTGGCCATAAACATACGTTGCCACAAAGAAATGGCATATGAGGACATGGGATAGATTTTGAACAATTCTGACAGACCAAATGAACAACAGACCACGATTTTAGAAATTATACAGAAAACAAACACACACACATAAATAAACACATTCGATAAACAGTAAAACTAGGATTGTGTCAAATCTGCTGATGTCTACAAAGAAAGATGTATTATTTAATACAAAGCTATATATAGAAAAACTATTTAGAATCATTTTTGTTGTTTGTTTGTTTGTTTGTTGTAAGCAAAAAAGATGCAATCTGGAGATGCTTAAACCACAGACTTGTTTACGTCTGTAAATGATAGCAAAGCATACAATATAATCTAAAATCTAAATAAGATTTTCACTAACAAAGATCGGATTCTACATCAGATGCATACCACCCGTGATCACTGGTCAGTGTACAATCATGTACAGAAATCGAAACCCTCAGTGATCTCAAGTCTTGACTTCAGTTCACATCCTTGTTTATAGGTAGACCTGCCAAACTGGGTGGCCTGAAGCTCCTGATCTAAGACCTGACCTGCCTTCAGCCTCAGGGCTTAACGTTTGTTATAGGCTGCACTGCCAGGGGTCACGACCTCCCATGTCACGCTCTAATTATGATTGTCACATTGATGAGCCAAAGATGTGCTTGTAAATGGTTTGTGAGCAAACATTTTTTTTTCCAGTGATGGAGGGAGATGAATGCCTTCTCAGGTTTCGTTATAAAAAATAAGCCAGTAAAACCAGCACGTTTAAATCCATTCCTCATATTTCTGCAGATTTGTATGGAAGTTTGTTCCACAATGGTATAAAATAAAATTACAATTAGCTAATTGTGACTTTTTAACTCAGAATTCAGACTTTTTTCTTGCAATTTTGAGAAAAGAACATCAGAATTGTGAGATAATGATTCTTAAAGAGATTCACCCAAATTCTGTCATTAGTTACTCACCCTCATGTGGCTCCTAACCCGTAAGACCTTCGTTCATCTTTGGAACACAAATTAAGATATTTTTTTAATGAAATCCGAGAGCTTTCTGACCCTGCATAGACAAAAAAGCAACTGACACATTCAAGGCCCAGAAAGCTAGTAAGGACATTGTTAAAATAGTTCATGTGACATCAGTGGTTCAACTGTAATTTTACGAAGCCACGAGAATACATTTTATGTGCAAAGAAAATAAAAATAATGATTTTATTCAACAACTGAAGAAGTCGTTATTTTGTCTTGGCGCACAAAAAGTATTCCGAAGATGAATGAAGTAGTTAATGGCAGAATTTTCATTTTTGGGTGAACCATCCCTTTAATTGAGATTATAACTTGCTAATTTATTTGTAATTCTGTGAACTGTAAACTAATATCCCTTTATGACTTACTAACTCACAGTTCTGAAGTATTTTTTCTCAAGATTGCAAAAAAAAGTCAGAATTGTGAAATAAAAACTTATAATTGTGAGTTAAAAAGTCACAGCTAATTGTAATTTTATTTATTTCTGAGACCAAAGTTCAGAATTGTGAAATACAGTCAAATTTATTCTCAAACATTTCTTACATTATCACAGTTTATTCGCTATAGTTTAGAAAATGGTGATAAAATATGACAAGAACTGTGTCTGAACAAATTCATCTTGATAATGTCAGATAATTTGATAGAAAGGACTACAATAAACCAAAAATTCAGACAACTGTTAGTATTTGCACAACTATTAATACTTTGTTGACCAATTACCAAGCAATGCTTAATTCTTTTCAATCTGCGGTGTAAAAAGGTCACATTAGCAATTTAAGAAACAAACATGGTCAGGTCAAGGTGTCTGAATAACTTCTGGTCCCACATTTGATCAGTTTTACTAGTAGTCCACTGTATGAAGAATTTTTAGGTGTAATATGCCACAGTTTAGTTTAATTTGCCATCTTCACTTAGATAAATGAACTATAGCGTCCTGCACCCACTAGTAAAAAATATAAAAAATTATATCTGGTATCTGAATAATTTTTAGTTTGACAGTATAAACTTTATTTTGAACTATACTTTTATATAAAAATATAGGAATTGTGTGATAAAAAAGACCCATTTTATTTTGCAGTCTGTAGCCAAAAAGGAAAAAAAAGTGTGAAATGTAAAGTCAGAATTCTGAGAAAAAAGTCAGAATTGCAAGGTATAAACTCAGAATTACAAGAAATTTCAAGAGAGTTTTTCTCTCACATGTAGAATTCCATGGTAGAAACAGACGTTTCATAATAAAAAAAAGAAATTCAAAAAGGCAAGATCCCTCTCTGAGCACTTGAAACACACACACACGCCCCCAGATTCGTTTTTTAGTGTCATGTAGACCACGTCAGAAAAAGAATTAGCCTCTTCCCCTACTTTCATTCAAGGCCATCTATGATCCCATCGGGAGACTGTTTCCTATTGGGCAGCCCAGCCTTTGGTTTTATAGTCAGAGCTCGTAAAACACGAGCAGAGGGGGAACGGGGAGTGACTGTCTGCCACACTTACATCAAACGTGCTGCACTCGGCTGAAGAGGTTCAGCGCTCTGAGAAAACACTGAATGAAGTGCAAGCCGATGTTGTTGCACGTAAATCAGAGACGGAGCCTTGGAGAGACAAGACTTTTAGTTCTCTGAAAGATTTATACAGCTAAACAAAGAGAGACATAGACTCTCCTGTCTTTGTTCAGCTGAGAAAGAAAGTATACGAAAGTATACTTAGTGGAGCTTGTTAATGCAAGCCTTACTACTGCTCATACTCAAGGTTAAGCAATCAAACCTGATTGAAATGAAAACTGGACAAACAATGGAAAACATGGGGGGGGGTCCCATATAGGAACCAAGATGTCACATTAGGTTTAAGAGTATTACAAGTATTAAATAAAATTTTTAGTTTTGATTTTTTTAATACTGTCAAATACTGATTAAAGTTTATATAAAGTGTATCACTGCAGTTTCCGCCGTCTTACAGTGGTGAAAAAACTTTGCTGTATTCCTTTCCGCCTACTTATATTTTGTTTTTACATGTTTGATCCTCATTTTGTTCTCTTCCACGAGCAGAAAGTCACAGAGAGGCATGAAGGATATGAATCTGTGTTTGTGTAGTCTTGGCAAAGTCCCCCACACTCCCAATCATCCCTGTTCCAAGAATAAAACAGCACAAAGCAAACTGAGTTCAATTCATTTTTCACTTGTATCTGATTCAAAGAGCAGCTGTTCATAAATATGTCAGCATTCTCCAGGGTTTGGAGGAAGACAGGGCTTTTTTCTTAAGCGCACTCACTGTTATGTTAGTTTTGATTCCCCCTCCAACTATAGGGGCTTGAGAGTGTTTTTCCTGCTACAAAAAAAAAGTGTGTTTAATCTATGTATCATTTTCCAAAGCCTGTGCAAGCCTGCTAAATGCAGAAGCATCTTTGAAGACTATGGCATGAGTAGCCAAATGCACGTCTTAAAAACACAAGCAGCCTCGGCCAATTAATCAGTCGGATTAATCGCAGAGAAAACCAAGGAAGAGACTCCTTAACCCTTTCCAGCAGAGGTTGTGTCAGAAAACACACACGGAAAGGTTACAGGATTCATCAGATCATATATCAACACGTTCATCCATCCATTTCATACTAGTCTCAGCCTCAGACATCACGCCCACGGAACGTTGGCTAAACATCTGTTGCATATGGTACACTTAACAGGAAACACTTCAGGAATGTCGAAGTCGTGATCTGATTAGTTGAATTTGATCGGATATCCGGGAGACGCGAGTGCCGCGTTTATTTTCGGTCCGCCGGGAAACAAAGCGCAGATGGATTTACTCGGCGTTTTGCTAAAATGTGCTTATGCAGACGCCATTGTTGTTATACACATTTGCGACGTTCGCGAACAAATTACTGACTTACTGCTTGTTCTCCCTCTTCTTATTTAACTTTCAATGCTGGTTATTTCAATGACTGACTTGTTGCAGCCAGTCTGTTGTTGTGGGGGCATTTCCATGCACTGAAACGTGACACTGAACGAAACGAACTGTGATTGGTTGTTTGACATGTCGGTCAAACGGCCTTATGGGCGGGCCTTGGCCAAAGAAAGCTGCCATGAATTCCAGACCTTCAGCCGTCAGTCAGCTACGCGAGACTAATTTCATACTAACCTTTTCTTTACAAGGGCCTCATTCATTTTAGATTCCTCCTACTCATCAGCGGAGTTCCTGTCAATCATCTTAGAAACACTTGTTCCCATCCAGGCTTGGATGGACTTGAGTGACCTCTGGCAAACTTGCCTGTAAAGGACAAAATGGTTAACATGATTCTTTTTATTAGACCAATAAAGATGTGTCCAAATGATTTTGAGATCCATCTTTTCACACTGAGGACAACTGAGGGACTCATATGCAACTTTTACAGAAGGTTCAAACACTCACTGATGCTCCAGAAGGAAAAACGAAGCATTAAGAGCCGAGGGGTGTAAACTTTTGAACAGAATGAAGATGTGTACATTCTTCTTATTTTACTTCATTACTATATATTTATTTTATTTAGTACTGCCCTTCAGAAGATTCACAAGATACTTACATGTTTCCCAGAAGACTAAATAAGTTACATTTACCCTAATATTCAAATTCCAAAAGTTATCACCCCCTGGCTCTTAATGCATTGTGTTTCCTTCTGAAGCAACAGTGAATGTTTGAACCTTCTGTAATAGTTGCATTTTACTAAAGTACTAAATAAAAAATAACATGCAATCTCTCTTATTTTGGTACAATAATTAACATTTAGCAGATTTTGCCAACATATTTGCTAAGATTGGCATTGTTTTATGGAAACACCCCTAAATGAAATATAGACGAGGTTGAAGCATGTGTGCTTCTCTCTAATGACTGGCTGTGGCAAAATATGTTGTCATGGTAAATAGTGTCTGTTGTTCAGACAGGTGCAAGTGAAATCCATATCCCAAAACAACTGAGGGGCATCAGTGAAAGGCAATCCTGGAAGAGAATAATAGAGAAGAAAGTGAATGTCCACAACATGAACACACTGAATCACACGTGCCTGAAGGTGAAAGCCTGGCCTTTGTTCACAAATAACGTCTGGGTTGGAAAGTTGTGCATGATTCATTTTAGGGGCAAAGAGAGCTCTGGGGCTACATGAAAAATGCAATGTTGTAAAACACAGACTTATAGATCTTGACAAGAGTGGGCGGCACTGCAGGTGTCTGCCCAGGGATATACTGTAAAGTGCCCTAACACACGCACGTAGGAGTCACAGAAAGTTCACAAAAACGAACCCTTCTTTTAAAATCTGAATGATATACAGACCAAATGCTGCAAAAACAGTGTGTTTATATATATATATATATATATATATATATATACACACACACACAGTTGAAGTCAAAAGTTTACTACTGACCTGAATAAGATATTTCACATAAAAGATATTTACATATAGTCCACAAGAAAAAAATAATAGTTGAACTTATAAAAATGACCCTGTTCAAAAGTTTATATACACTTGATTCTTAATACTGTGTTGTTACCTGAATGATCCACAGCTGTTTTTGGTTTAGTGATAGTTGTTCATGAGTCCCTTGTGTGTCCTAAACAGTTAAACTTCCCGCTGTTCTTTAGAAAAATCCTTTCCAACAATGACTGTATGATTTTCGGATTCATCTTTTCACACTAAGCACAACTGAGGGACTCATATGCAACTGTTACAGAAGGTTTAAACGCTCCAGAAGTGATGCTCCAGAAGGAAAAACTATGCATTAAGAGCCGGGGGTGTACATTTTTGAACAGAATGAAGATGTCTGCATTTTTCTTATTTTACCCAAATATCTTTTTTTTTTTCATTTAATACTGCCTTTCAGAAGCTACAGAAGATACATACATGTTTTCTAGAAGACAAAATAAGTTAAATTTACCCTGATCTTCAAATTCCAAAAGTTTTCACCCCTGGTTCTTAATCCATAATGTTTCCTTCTGAAGCATCAGTGAGCATTTGTCCCTCAGTTGTCTTCATACAGTCATTGTTGGAAAGGGTTCAAATAACTGTATATATATATATATATATATATATATATATATATATATATATATATATATATATATATATATGTATATGTATATGTATGTGTATGTGTGTTTGTGTATATATGTATATGTATATGTATATGTGTATGTGTGTGTGTGTGTGTGTGTGTGTGTGTGTGTGTGTGTGTGTGTGTGTGTGTGTGTGTGTGTGTGTGTATATATATATATACATATATATATACACACACACACACACACACACACACACACACACACACATACACATATACATATATACACACACACACATACACATACATATACATATACATACATATATATATATATATATATATATATTGGACCCCACTATACATGAAAATTGATTTATAATGTACTTTGTGCTTTTAAAGAAGAAACATGATAACCAACCTAGAAATGATCAAGGGCCCACGTGCCACAGAAAGTAAAATAGAAAAAGAGTAAAAGAGAAGTGTCGATTAAGGCTCTGGTGACCATTTAAAACCCTCTTGTGTGCTTTTTTTTATTTCATGTTCAGTAACTTTAGTATCCTGTGTTGTGCTTGCAGTATTTAAAAAAAAAAGAAAAAAAAGAAAATCAGTTTCACAAGACATAAGAGTAAGATGACAGATTTTTCATTTTTATGTGAACATATCCTTGAACTTTCCCAGGTTGTATTCCCTGTATACATTAAACACATTATACCCCGCAATAGGGCTGTAAATGCAGATTTAATCCTCTAGCATCATAAATTACAATTTCATATAAAACTTCTCACAATTACTGACTCTATTAGGGCACATAACATATTTAAATCTGCTGTACATCGCAGTAGGAGGTTAAGTACAGCACTATGTCCTATTTTACAGCAGTCCGGCTCTGGCACAGACAGCCTGTTCCATGATTAATCAACCAAATGAGGTTAATTGCAGCCATTGTTTAATAATGCCCTACTCCAGTTATTGTATTGTTTGTGGGGCTTGATAAAAACTCAACCTCTCATATGACAGGTCGATCCCACAGCGGGAAAATAACCTATCAACCAACCCCCATTGCAAACACACATATAAACATACATAAAAGAGGATGGTGAACAGCACACACTGATAGTGGTGACAAACAGGGTTCTGTTAAGGACAGGTTGACACCAGGTCTTTTTGTAAATCAATGGTTTGTTAGTAATAGCCTCAGTGTTTTTATATGGGCCTGAGGGCTGCATTATGAACCAAAGTGTAAACAAATAACCAGGGCTTGGGAGGGGGTGCCTGGATCTTCCCTGGGGCTGTGTCTACATATGGAGGGCAGAAGAACAATACTTGTATGTATGTGATAAGACCATTGAATTCAGTTCTGTAGTTTCAGGGCATTCGTTAAATTCAGAGGAAGCAAATTAATCATTTATAATAATTGTGTCAAACTCTAAATTGAGGATGATGAATATTTCTAAATTAAGGATAATGAATTAATTAGAAAATTAAATTAAATTAAATAAATCACTGACAATTTATATAACAATTTGATTAATATTAACTGATAATTAAATAGACAAATATAAACAATTTTAAAATTAAAGTTTAACAATCTAACAATAAAATAATTTACATATCTTTTTAAGTGCAAATAGTTTTTAAAATTAGTGTTTGAAAACACAACAATAAAATGCACTATAACAAAAACAATTTTCTAATCTTCTAACAATTTTCTAAAAATGTAAAAACTATACATACAATCTTTTTAGGTGCAAAATGCAAATATATGTAACATTAATTTTACATATAGCATTATATATATATATATATATATGCAAATGTATTTGAAGCATTTTTAATAACATTTCAAAATGTAACAATAAAATACTACGTTCATATACAATACACAAATAAAAATATACAAATAATTTATATATCTTTTTTTAAGTGATAATATCTTTTCAAATTAGTGTTTAAAAATACAACAATAAAACATACTATAATAAATGTTTTAAGCACAAATTGATTTGAAGTATTTTTTATAATCTTAAATAATGTAACAATAAAATTAATACATTAATAAATCTTTTTAAGTGCAAAGATGTTGTAAAAATTTATGTTCAAAAATACAGCAATAAAAAAATACACTAATAAATTAGTTTTTTAAAAATCATGTTTGAAAATATAACAATAAAATAATAAATTAATATATGATTTTAAGTGCAACTATATTTAAAATAATATATATATATATATATATATAAATTTTAAAAACATAACTACATTAATGTGTATTTGAATGCAAATGTATTTTAAATATTTTAATAACATTTTAAAATGAAACCATAAAATATTACTTTCATATAAAATGAAATCTTAAAGCATGTAACAATAAAATTAAACATTAATATATGTTTTTAAGTGCAAACATATTTTAAAATTAATGCTTAAAAATATAAAACTAAAAAAAATACACTAATAAATTATTTTAAGTGCAAACATATAAAGTATTTTTCTAATAACATAATAAAATAATACAGTAATATATGATTTTTAAGTTAAAATATTAAAAATAATTAATGTAAAAAAAATAACAATAAATTACTTATGATTTTAAATGCAAATTTCTATAAAATGCATTATATATATACGTATGTATAATGTTTAAAAATATAACTACATTAATACATTATACATTAATAACATGTAACAGTAAAATACTACTTTCATATAAAATTCATGTTCAAAAATGTATCAATAATTACACTTAAATATATCTTTTGTGCAACACATATTTTAGAATAAATGTTTAAAAATACAATAATACATAAAGTATTTGTCTAATAATGTAACAAAAAATACAGTAATATATGATAAGTATAAATATATTTATAATATTTTTAAAATATGTAATGTACTAATGAAATAATATATTAATATATGATTTTAAGTGCAAATGTGTTAAAAAAGTATTTTATATAGCATTTTAAAAAAATTAATTAAATTAAATTTACAATATAGCCATAAATACATTAATAATGCATGCATATGTATGTAAGTGCAAATGTATTTAAAACATTTTTAATAACATTTAAAAATGTAACAATAAAACACTACTTTCATGTATTTTAAATGCAAATATTTTTAAACAGCTTACAATTTTTCAGTAAGACATAATATTATTGTATCACTTTAAATGCTAATTTAAAAAAAATAAAAGATTTAAAAAATTTGACAGTTGATTTTCAATCCATTACCCAATTACTACTTAATCCATTTGTCAGATGTTTTTCTTTATCTTAAGACATTCTATGTGTTAAATCAATCCGTGTGTTCACGACTCAGCATATTTAGCTTTTCTATTCCAACTGATACCAAACACATGAACAAAGCAACTAGATTTCCTACATGAGAAATGTGATTAAAGTCTTAAATGCAATTAGTTTAAATGATTTAAGCTGAAGAGCTCCACCAAAGGGTTAAAGATGCAGACTTGTGATACTGGCGTCCCTGTGGTCACCCATTTGGTTACTTTGGCCATGATGTGGCCACTGAGCGGCCAAAAATGAGGCTAATAGATGATGTATGTTGGTCTGTCAGATGGAAAGGCGCCTTGTTGGCAATGTTCATCCATCATGATGCCCAGCCATCCATTTAGCCTCTGACACTACACGAACCAAACGGCCTAATCCAATTGCTCACACTAAAGGGACAAGTTTAGGGTGATGGGGTGACTCTTCTTAGGGAAAACAATGGCTCTCTTTGGACTTTTTGGACTTCTTTGTAAAATATAAACGCACTAATTGCGAAATGTAAAACTTTAATCCATGTGAAAATGATTATAAATGAACAAAGCCAATGGTTGTTTAAATAACATGTCTATCTGAAATTCATGCTTGTTTGCAGACCTGCAGATTTGTGCTTAAACACTGTGTCTCTCTAATGAATGTGTGGGTGTATATAATGATTTGTCCACCTTCTTAATGATGAAGTCAGACCCCATTAGTCTACTGAACGCCTCTGTCTCCTCAGGCACTGGGGTGTCGCCACTGTTTCCCTGTGGGACGGGCGACCTCTGACTTCAGCAGCGTAAAGGTTGTCTCCGTGGGGAACCCTGTAGCTTTGGGGGCATGTTCCTGCTGAGAGAAGAAAGAAGCATGTAAACACACAGTTGGAGATTTCCAGAAAACAGTCAAATGAGATGGTGAAAGTGTCAGTTCCAATCAAAAGCCAATTCCACCCAATACACATCCACCAAATGTTTTGTTGTATGATTAATCTGTCATGAAATATTGAGTGATTATATCTTAGACAGTTACCTTTGCTTTTAGAACTCTGATTTTAAATTAATAAAAAAGCATTAAACTTACATATTCATCCTCTTCATTTAGTTTACAGTGCCTTCGAAAGTATTCATACTCCTTTTTTTGCTACGTTTTGTTATGTTGCAGCCTTATGTTAAACTGCTTTAAATTACTTTTTCCCCCACATCAATCTACATCTCATACACCATAATGACAAAGCACAAAACAGGTCTGTAACAACTTTGCAAATTTCTTAGAAATAAAAAACTGAAAAGATCCCGTTGCATAAGTAATCATACCCTTTTCTGGGACACTCGAAATTTAGCTCAGGAGCATTCATATTGCTTCTAGATGTTACTAGACTTCGAGTGGAGTTAAACTGTGGCAAATTCATTTGAATGAGTATGATTTAGAAAGGCACACACCTCTCAGAAAAGGTCTAACAGCTGAAAATATCAGAGCAAAAACCAAGTCCTGAGGTCAAGATAACTGCCTGTAGAGCTCAGTGACAGACTTGCGTTAAGGCAATGATCTAGTGAAGAGTTCAGAAAAAAATCTGCTGCATTGAAGGTTCACAGAAACACGTAGCCTCCATTATCCATAATGGAAGATGATTGGAACAACTAGGACTCTAGAAAATGTCTGCCAGCCCCCATCCAAGCTGACAGAGCTTGAGAGTTGAAAAGGTGAGGCAAAGAATGGCAGATAATTGCCAAATGCAGATGTGCAAAGCTTGTCACATCATACTCAAAAAGACTTGAGGCTGTAAAGGTGCTTCAACTATGAACTGAGTTAAGGGTATGAATAGTTATGCAATGTACCTACTTATTTCAGTGTTTTATTTTTAATAGATTTGTAAAATTTGCAAATCTGGTTTTTGCTTTGTCATTATTATGGTGTATGGAGTGTAAACTGATGGGAAAAACTAATTTAAAGCAGTTTAACATAATGCTGCAACAAAACGTGAAAAAAATGAAGGGGTATGAATACTTTTGCAAGGCACTGTATATATGTATTAATATTTTTGTTTATATATATTTAAATTGTCAGCAGCTAATATGCTTTAAAATACTGAAAACAGTTGTTCTTCTCTGTTTAGTTGTTAACTTTTTTTACATAATTTTTTCTTACTTTTCTCGCAAATGTGAGTTTACATCTTACAATTCTGAGTAAAAAAGCCAGAATCGCATGATATAAACTTAATATACTTAATATAATGTAATTGCAAGATAAAAACTCGCAATTCTGACTTTTGTCGCAATTGCGAGTTTATATCTTACAATTCTGAGTAAAAGTCAGAATCGTGTTGTATAAACTTATAATTGCGAGAAATAAAGTCAGAATTGCAAGATAAAAACTCACAATTCTGACTTTTTTCTCATATAAACTAAAAAAAATCAGTATCTCATAATATAAACGAGCAATAAATTTGTGAGAAATAAAATCAGAAATCATTTCTCTTAATTTTTTTTTAATGCAAGTATCTCACAATTTTGACTTTATAACTTGCCACTGTAAGAAAAAAACGTCAGAATTTTGAGATAAAAAGTCACAATTACCTAAATTTTTTATTCAGAGGTGAAAATGGACTTCCATGTTTTATTCACTTTTAAGTGTAGTTATGTAAATCTGAGACAAATGTTCTAAAAAAAAATCTTTATCTTTACTGATTTCATATTTAACAATTCCCTTCTCATCATCCCACACAAGCATTTTTAGAGTCTTGTCAAAACCATATTAATTTTAGTAATAAGTAACAAGTGATTTATGGTGTATTCCTTAGCTGTCAAGCTAAGTGCGGGAAAACACATACAGCGCTGTTATATATGGCAGCCATGATGAAGACTTTCATTTCAAACTGGTAGGAGCAGTCTGGAGGCCTTGCGAGCTGTTTATGCTTTGTTTAAAACCCTCTCTCACATTTGTTCAGCTGGGTTGCTTTTCTTGGCATTAAACCATGAGGGCCCAGCACTGAAAAATCCAATTCCCCCTCACCCAGGTCCTCTCTTGGCTCCATTGATGGCCTCCACCTTGCCAAGAAGAGATGAGGAAATATGCATATATATATGTAATGCGAAAAACACATTGTAGTTCTAACTTTAGCATTAGGAAGCATATTTGTTCTGCCCCGACTATCATAACAAGCTCCGATGCTGTTGGAGCCCCCATAATGCATTGCTACATCAGGGGAGTCGACGAGCCTACGGCAAAATTTTTGTGGTTACTTATGGGTATATTACTCACGGTGGAATGTGTATCTCTTTGTTTCAAGGGCATCTAGTTTGTGATTCATGGAATGGAGGGGTGTGTTGGACATGACTGTAGTCATTAAGTCTAAGTAAACAATGACTCCGTAAGAACGTTGAAAATAAGGGCTCTTCTGTTCATATGATAAGAGGATGTTTATGTAGTATTCATCAAGGTAGGTAATGCGGAGCATGTTGACGACCAATAAACATCTTTGTGGGTTTCTTTTGTTGTTGCTTTTTTCCCCCTCTCGTTCTTATGGCACATTTAAATGCATTATTCAGCAGACTGATGTTTGACTCATGGATTAGAAACACATCGACTCCATTTATCCACTCATATAACATGTGGCCTCTAACAAACCCTCAAGGGTTTTCTCTCTCTCCCCTGGGCCATTTTTCGTGCTCACAGCTGAGACTTGTGGAAGTAGATTAGATTTAAACTGATCCAGGCCACAGATGCCCCTTTTCCACCAAGGGAGCCTAAAACCAACTGGTCTCCAGCCAGAAACCGGTAACGTTAGTGTCTATGGGATCATGTCTGCATCAAATAATGTTTAAACAACAAAAACATTTCATTCTGGTAAGAATGTTGCAAAACAAAACTATATTGATTATAATAAAAACACATAATGCTGCGACAGTGCAAAGCAGCTCAGTCTTATTATTTTCCTCATTGTTCTGAAAAAAAAAAATTAAAAATGCATAATGCTTAATTTATCAAAAGTGACACTAATGACGAAAACTTATATTTACTGTATTTTTGATCGAACAAATGCGCCTGTGGTGAGCTTTTTTTTTAATAAAAATTGTAAAGTCATCATAAGTTGTAAAATTAGGCAGGAAAGAAGTTTAGTTTTATCTAGTGTTTTGTTTAATTTTGTTTGGCGTTTAATTTAGTGGTTGTATAGTTTTGTTGAGTACTTGTTTTGTTTAGTGTTTGTTTCTCTAGTGTTCAGTTTAGTTTTCTTTAGTAGTGTTTTGATAAGTTTTGCTTAGCATTTGTTCAGATTTTTGTTTAGTTTTGTCTAATATTTATTTTAGTGTAGTATTTCATTTAGTATCCTCTAGTGTTTTGTTTAGATTTGTTTGGTGTTTTTCGTTTAGTGCATGGTTGTATAGTTTTGTTTGTGGTTTGTTTAGTTTTTTCTAGTGTTTAGTTTTTTAGTGTTCTATTTAGTTTTGTTTAGTGTTTTGTTTAGTTTTGGTTAGTATTTGTTTTGTTTAGTTTTGTCTAATGTTTAGTTTAGCATTTCATTTAGTTTTGTTTGGTGTTTCATTTAGTTTTATCTAATGTGTTTTGTTTAGTGGTTGTATAGTTTTGTTTGTGGCTTGTTTAGTTTTTGTTTTGTTTAGCTTTGTCTAGTGTTTGGTTTTGTTTTCTCTAGTGTTCGATTTAGTTTTGTTTAGTGGTTTTAGTTTTGTTTAGCATATTTTTTTGTTTTTCGTTTAGTTTTATCAAATGTTTCGTTTAGTATTTCAAGTAGTTTTATTTAGCATTTTGTTTAATTTTGTCTAGTGTTTAATTTAGTTTTGTTTGGTGTTTCATTTAGTGGTTATACACTTTTGTTTGTTGCTTGTGTAGAATTTTTAGTATTGTCTAGTGTTTAGTATTGTTTGTTTAGTGTTCTGTTTAGTTTTGCTTACATTTGTTTAGTTTTTCATTTAATTTAGTCTAATCTAATGATTTGTTTCATTTAGTATTTCATTTAGGTTTGGTGTTTCATTTAGTTTTGTCTAGTGTTTCATTTAGTTTAGTTTGGAATGCCATTTAGTGGTTGTATTTGTTTGTGGCTTATTTAGTTTATTTTAGTATTGTCTAGTGTTTAGTATTGTTTTCTCTAGTTTTCTATTTAGTTTTGTTTAGTGCTTTGTTTAGATTTGGTTTATTTTTTTCGTTTAGTTTTGTGTAATTTTTGTTTAGTTTAGATTTCATTAAGTTATAATATAAGTTTAGTGCTTTGTTTAGTTTTGTTTGGGGTTTTGTTTAGTTTTGTTAGGTGTTTCATTTAGTTTTGCTTAGTGTTGCATTTTTAAATAATTTAAAAGAAATTAAAATAACAAAATTTTAATTTGCATACTATGTGTTTGTGTGTGTATATATACTGTGCAAGCATCAAACCTACAATTATTGGATCAAAAATACAGTAAAAACTGTAATATTCTATCCTTACCATTTAAAACAACAGTTTCCATATTCATATATTTTTAAAATGTAATTTATGTCTGTGAAAGAAAAGCTAAATTTTCAGCAGCCATTACTCCAGTCCTAATTCTATGCTGATTTAGTGCACAATAAATATTCCTTCGTATTATTATTCTTATCATCATCAACTAATGATGACTGAGCAGCTTGTGATATTTGGATGTTAAAATTTGTTTTCAAAACATGCACGACAACAGTCACTTCTTTATATCCAAATGTCACACATCAGGTGTGTTGGTGGCGCCATATCAGATGAAGTGAATCTAAAAGGCGCCAAAGGTCTCACCTATTCTCATGGCTGCTAGTCCATTTGGCGTGACCGAGACTAGCGGGATTTATTTCATAGGGGCATCGTGACAGATGATTTGCGAGGACACGTGCACTCAGAGACTGTGGAATGAGAGAACGTGGTGTCCTGGATAGCAGAGGGTAGGTGTCAAAATGTTTATCTACACCACGGAGAGACCATATGACAAAGCTACATACCACTCCTTCCTCAGAGCTCCCAAACAGTGTATTATTAACCCCACATGTCATTTTGAAAGAACTGCTGCAAAGCCTTGAATAAATCATCTAGCTCATCAATCCAAACCAGATGAGCTCAGAAGCAGCGGTCGGGTCTTTAAATCAAACCAACATGAAGTGACATTTTGTGTCAGTGCTGAATCAGACACGAGACATGCCCAAAGTCAAGTCTGGCACTTTAAGCTGGATCAGAAGAACCCAGAGCAGGTCAGAAACGGGTCAACACAGTACACAAAATGAGATCATTCTGAGTCACTGAATGTCATTTTAAATGGAAACATTTCCCCTTAGATGCTGAATGTAATTAGTTTCTTTGATAATGTCTGTGATAATTTATTAGCACAGTTTTTGTAGATAAAATATTTGGAGTGACATAAGAGACAAAATTGCATGTCCTAGGCATAGTTTTTATTTAGCAGTGACCAGAGCTAAAACCACACCTAGTAATACAAATTTTATTGTAGTATATAATATATAATAGTTTATTCTAATATTGTAATCTGTATATTATAGTTTTTTTTAAAGAACCAGACAAAAAAAAAAAAAAAAAAAAAAAAAACAGTAAACAAAGCAAACACTAAACACTAGACAAAACTGTTATTTATTTTATCCAAAAAATAAATAAATAAAATGTTCTATTTTTTGAACCCCTGAACCCCTTAGGAGCTGGAAATCATTTTCCACTGTGTTATTTGGTCATTTGTTCTTTGTTTCTTTTTTCTTCACTTGTTCAAACATCAGAAAATAAAATAAATTATGGCTTGGGGGCTTTGGTCCAGCTGCATCTGGTATTTTGTACAGCTTGGCATCCACACTGAGGTTGCTAATGGATCGATATCTATGAATTACAGAAGGAAGATTCCCCAGACAACATGTAGTAAAGTTCTGGAGCAAATTACACAGTGCTTCTTAAGACATTTATAAATTCTTACTGTGCAGTCACAAAAGCTCTATTATCTCAAAATTAATAGTAATAAAAAGCAACTTAAGAAATGAGTCACATTCAATTACGTAACACCAATCTGCTATAAACTTAACTCAGTAATTAGACAGAAACTTTGGTGACAGTTCATCACCTGACATACATAAATGTAAAAGATTTGCTGTTTTGTATCACAGAACCCTAATCGCTAAAATAAAGGATGCTGAGAGCAAGGAGTATGACTGTAATTTCAGAAGTGTATAATGGTTTTACAGTGTGCACCTATCCTACGGGATAGTTTGCGAGCCGAGCGGATCGCTATGAAGGAGCAGAGATTATATTCTACAGGCGTTCAGCTGTTTTCGCTGGCACAGGTCTGTGTTTACATAGTTGTGGGAATGGTGAGAGATGCCGTGCTCGCTTGTGGAAATCCACTATGATTGTGGAAACCTAAAAGCTGCCTACCTCAGCCCTGAGGTGACAAGCCACTTCCAAACTGGTTAACGCTTTTGAACACAGATGTGCCTCTGGCCTTTTCTCTGTTTAAAGTAACTGTCATTGCAGCATGGTTTGCTTCCACTTAATCTGTGAGATCAGACCACTGAATATGACCAAGTGCCTTGTCTAGAGAATATGATTGATATAAGTAGGAAAGATGCCACAGGTATTCATAGTGCTGTGTTAAGTTGAGAATCTACTTGTGTGTTTGTAAGTAGGCACTAGGAAGCCATCTGTCAAGCCAAATATGGCAATGAGAAAGTATAGTTGGTTGGAGAAAGTGGGGAGAAGGTCCTCTGTGATTAATTAGAGAACCTGATGGCAAGGACAGGTGCAGTCTGGAGAGAAAGAGAGAGAGAGATTGGTGAACAGTCCTTTGGGAACAAAACCCTCTCTCTCTCACACACACACATACAGAAAACATTCTATCTGAGCACTTAGAAAGGGCACCTCACTTTAAGTGCTAACACTTTTAGATACACATAGACAATCATTTATCATAAGGCCATTACGTTTTGCACTGTTATTCTCTGCTGAAGTAAAACGTTCCACTGGGGAACAATATATGAGGCTAACTATGTCTGTGACACTTCTGCAATGAGTTAAGATAAGAAATATTAATTTTTACCTGCTAAAGGTGTGTTTTTAAAATTCTATCTATCTATCTATCTATCTATCTATCTATCTATCTATCTATCTATCTATCTATCTATCTATCTATCTATCTAGTGGTTACAAACGAGATAACAGGATGACGAGGGGGAAATACAAATATGGGCAAGACTAGACCAAAACAGACAAAACCAGAAGGGGGAGACAAGGACTAAACCATTTACATAGGAAACATAGGGGAAAAAACACTGGGAAAACAGAACAGAAACAGACTCAAATCCTGACAGTTTGTTTAATTTTGTCTAGTGTTTAGTTTAGTTTAGTTTAGTATTTGATTTAGTTTTTTGGTGTTATATATAATTTTGTTTAGTGTTTTGTTTAGTTTTGCCTAGTGTTTAACTTTGTTTAGCTTAGCATTTGTTTAATGTTTCATTTACTTTTGTCTAATGTTTCGTTTAGTATTTCATTTAGTTTAGTGGTTTGTTTAGTTTTGTCTAGTGTTTTGTTTAGTATTTTGTTTAGTTTTGTCTAGTGTTTTATTTAGTTTATTATTCAATTTAGTTTTGTCTAGTGTTTTGTTTACTGTTTGTTTAGTTTTGTTTGGAGTTTCATTTAGTTTTATTTAGTGGTGGTTGTATATTTTTGTTTAGTGTTTCATTTAGTTTTGTTTGTGGCTTGTTCAGTTTTGTTTAGTTGTCTTGTGTTTTGTTTAGTAATTTGTTTAGTGTTTTGCTTTTTTAGTGTTTAATTTTGTTCTGTGGTATGTTTAGTATTTATTTTATCTAGTGTTTTGTTTAATTAAGTATTTAATTTAGTTTTGTCTAGTGTTTTGTTTACTGTTTGTTAAGTTTTGTTTGGCGTTTCATTTAGTTTTGTTTAGCGTTTTGTTTAGTTTTGGCTTGCTCAGTTTTGTTTATTATTTGTTTTGTTTCGTAATTTGTATTGTTTTGTTTAGTGTTTTGCTTAGTTTTGATTAGCAGTACTTTATTTAGTTTACTGCTTTTTTAGTGTTTCATTTAGTTTGTTTAGTATTTGTTTTGTTTAGTTTTTGTCTGATGTTTTGTTTGTTTCTTTTGCTAGAGTTACTGTTGTGTTGTTTAGTATCTTATGTCATGCCAGCATTCAAAATGTGTTTAACCAAGCTTAAAGGAATATTTAGACATATTTTGAAATATATGTTTAAATTATGTCAGCATAGCACATTAAAGCAGATATGTTTTAAAACAGAAGACTAAATTATTCTATAATCCATCAGGAATATGTTTTTTGTGTGTGTGTGTAACTAAGTTGTTTTCAGTGAAAACAGCGCAGGTGTTCTGCTCAAGGATCATATTTATAACAGTGACTCTTAATGCTGACTGTCACACTACTGTTTGTTTCTAAAGCCTCTGGCTTGGCTACATTTCAGTCAACAGTTACAGTGCTGAGCAGGCACTTGAGTACCTACAGGTTTGTTCAGTGTCATTTCTTGTTTGTGTGTGTGGCAGAGAAAGACAAATCAGACAGGGAGATGACACAGAAAGACAGATAAGAATAAGTGCACGTCTGAACAGATTGATGCATGTAGATAAAGATCAACCTCTACAGATGAATTGTGCACGCTATTTGGAATAGAAGATGGAGAATGAACTAAAAAGTGAAAATGGATGGGGAAATCTTGGAGAAAGAGCCAGACAGAAGAAGAGAAAAAGAGAGGAAAAAGAGAGAGGTTGTGTAAATGATTTAGTGTGTACGGAGAGTCCAAAAGTGACGTTAAAAGGTTTTGGTCTAAATTTACAGAATGGATTTATGAAAAACAGAATGTCTCACAGATAAGACCTGCTTTTGGTTTATTATGTATGTATAAAAAAGAAAGTTATGACTCACTATGGCTGCCTTTAGTTGATAAATACAGTAAAAACAGTAACACTGTGTGCAATAGAGAAGAACTGTGTCTATTTCTATCCTACCCCAAGATTTCAAATCACGGCAGCAAAAACATTAAAAATAATATGTTTCTTGAGCACCAGTTTAGCATATCCAAATGATCTAAAGGACCAGAGAGAAAAGAGATACACAAATAACAAGAAGAAGAAAGGGAAGAAAGAAATACGAGTGGCTTGAATCTGGAAAAATGTAATGAGTAAGAAGTAACAAAAGAATGATAGATGTGTGGGAAAAGAAGAAAAGGAGTAGAAAAGATAAAACACCAAAATTCCACAGAAACCAGACATAGTGAGAGAAAGATTAAGAAATGGTTATCACACAGTTACAATGAGGGATAGACCAAAACAGAGTGAGACTGAGACTGGATCTGCTTCAGGGACAAGGGGAAAGGGCTGGTCTCAGCAAGGCCCAGTGTAGAGTGTTTTCCCTGAGCAGCCATTTCTCAAAGCTTCTCCTAGAGGTGAGGACAGAGGCCGTCTGGCACATGCTCAACAGATGTCTCTCCAGGAACTGCCTTTTAACTACAGGGACAAAACTATTTGTACTGCCAGCCTGGGCAATCCAAAGCTGAGAGTAATTACCCTAACCAACCAATGGATCAAAGATGCATTTCAGATACCGCTAGAACCGATAAACTTCATGCATTAATGCTTCATGTTTTAAGAGTCTGTTTTCTTTTACTTGTCATTTGAGGCTTACCTATTTGTATAACCCTGATTACTTTGGAAATGGATGTTCAGTGCTCCAGGCTTGCATTATTGGGTTCACAGACAATGACAATTCTTCTTACTGTAGGATCTATGCTATGATTAATCCATGCAATGCACTCAATTTAACCGAATGAACCATAAAACATAGGGTTCAACGTCAGGCTCAGGCATGTGTGTGACTCTGCTGTTACACCATCCTTAAGAGTTCAACCTCAAAATAAAATCATGTTTTGCACAATGTCCAAACCTGAAATGTAGTTTTTCTCATGTAAAATATGTCTGCCATCTGAAAAACAAGATGTCTAGGGGTTAATTAACCCGAAAAGCAACACATATCATATGGCGTTGCAAATGCAATTTACCTTAAACGAGCCATGACTCCTCTAGAGAGGTGAACTTACTCCAGAGAGAGCAAAGAAACAAGCAATTACACTTTAAACCAATCAAAATTGCCCGTACTGGCACAATGGGATAGGGAAATAAAAGTGGATAACTAGCTAGTTAGAGAGATAACAAGAAAGCAACAAGCATGCAAGCAAGCAAGAAAGAAAACACCATCTAAATGTCAATGAACTTTTCTCTCCTAGTTCCTCTGGCTGTGGGTGGTCACAGGTAGAGGAGGAGGATAGAGATTCAGGGTTTCACGGCTGCCAACTTTCACGCCAAAAGCAAAGCCCTCCCTTAAGAGTGTCCTGTGACCGCTGGGTCAGAGAGGGATCGGGAGAGGGGCAGAAACTCAAACCTAGAGAGACTGAATGGGGAGAGCTAGACTTCCTCCTGATCTTCACCTCAGCCTGGCGCAGACAGCCTACTAGAGGCACTCACGGTCTCACAGGCCAGCTTATCTCAGAAACATGAGAGAAGCCGTTTGTCGGGGGAGAGGGGTGCTATTCCTCCCAAAATCTGCTTTGGATTTTGGTTACAGCCTTCGGTTCATTTTAGCTCTGAGTACTTGCAGAGGCTTCACGTAATTGAAGTGTGCTTTGCGTGGTCTAATGACAGTCATGTTTTTTTTCTTCTAAATTGACCAGTATTTTAATCTCAATTGTATATAAAGAACGTTTTAAGCACTGAAGTTCGCTCGTTTAAAAACAGAACAAAAAAGGGCCAATAACAATGCGGATTTGGCTTGTCTTTCTGGGACCTAGCTGGGTTTGATCTCAGAGTATCTGCAGATCAAGCGAACAAATAATAAAAACAAAAGAAAACAAAGAAAAATAACTAAAAAGAAAACAAAACAACAAAAAACTAAACGTAAAACGAAAAGTAAACGACACAAAAAAACAAAATGAAAAACAACACAAAACAAAAAAACATCGAACAAACAACAAAACAAGCAAAACAAGGCTACACTTTTAAAAATAAAGGTGCTTCCAAAAGGTTCTTCAAGCGATGGCATAGAAGAGCCATTTTTGGTTCCACAAAGAACCATTCAGTCAAAGGTTCTTTAAAGAACCATTTCTTGCTTACCTTTTTATAATCTGAAGAACCTTATTTGCCAGAAAGGTTCCTCAGATGTTAAAGGTTCTTTATGGAACCATTTAGACAAAAAGGTTCTTCTGTGGCATCGTGAAGCATCTTTATTTTTAAGAGTGTACATGAAGTCATTCAGCCCTCATTAATGCTAAGATAATCGCAGTTTGATGATCAGCATTTCAGTTTCTTGACATTTCCCTCTCCGCATTTGCATTCCCCCTTTCCCTCCTTCCTATCCCAGCTCGCTGGCCTCAGCTTTGCCCTTGGCTCTCTTATACGACTGTGACATTCCACAGGACAACCTGGAGCTCTGTGACGCCCTTCACTTCCTCCCTGCCAAGATGGGAAAACAACATTCACTGCAAGAAGCCTTTAGGCTGAGTGTCCAAAATGAGAAAATCAAGATTAACCTACACATGCTCGGATTAGCAGCTATTCCAAGAAATATGAAAAATTTATAGTGGCAAAACAAAGGTATTTAACTTGCCATTTAGCGGTTTTGAAAGAAAACATCTGTCTGAGAAAATTTAGAGAAGAGCATGATCAAATGCAAAAGTAGTCAGGGTAGATGTATTCGAGCCAGTCCTTAGGGTGGTGTGGTGTCTTCTTTCATTTTTTCCTTTCTTGTCACTGTTTGTTTCTTAGTGTTCCTCAGTAAACATCAACCCAGAAGATGAGACCCTGCCCTGCCCCCCATCCTAACCAACCATGCTATTCTACCACCCAAGGCCAAGCAGGAAACAATTTGGATATTTGCTTGGTCCTGTCCACAACCACCCACAATTTGTTTTACATTCCAATCAATGAACTCGCACAGTTCCGGTTTCTCATCCAAGTATTAGTGATAGTCTCAGCCCTAGGCTTTGTTTGTTTAGCCAGTTTCATAAGTACTGAACTGAAATCCATTGGGTTAATACTGGTTTAAAGAGTGTCAAGAGTGATAAAGGTGTTAATGAGAGATCTGGCGGTGGTTTTAGTCAAACTGTAAAGAAACTGAGCAGTGCCAATGACGACAAAGAGCACAAATCACGTGAAAAACCGCACTTGTCAAAATTCCAAACTGCCAATGAAAGACTGGAAACAATGTGTGACCGTGAGTCCCACAACTCTGAAACAACAACTCCAGCAGCACTTGGCCTCTGAGTTCACTGGAAATGAAAACTCAATTTGCACTCATTATATGGAAAACTCCACAGCAGTTCAGTTGTACTCAACTGGAACCAAAGAAACATAGAAAAACACACAACTTGCAAGCCTGGTCCTGCACACTGACTTCTGCAACACTAATGACGCTGATTGTTTAAACATGCAGTTTCTCATAAAGCATAATTTTAGTGGCACAGTGGCGAAACTTCTGAAACCATTTATTTGATCAAAAATACAGTAAAAGAGTAATATCATACAATTAAAATAATTTTACTTTACTATATAATAAAATACAATTTAAATTAAAGGATTAGTTCACTTCCAGAATAAACAATTCCTAATAATTTACTTACCCAATGTCATCCAAGATGTTCATGTCTTTCTTTCTTCAGTCGCAAAGAAATAAAGTTTTTTGAGGAAAACATTCCAGGATTTTTCTCCATATAGTGGACTTCAATGGGGATCAACGGTTTGAAAGTCCAAATTGCAATTTCAATGCAGCTTCGAGGGGCTCTACATGAACCAAGCCAAGGAATAAAAGACTTTATGTAGTGAAACGATTGGTCATTTTCTAAAGAATATTAAAATGTATATACTTTTTAACCACAAATGCTCATCTTGCACCAGCCTAACCATTTTCACACATTTTCTTTTTTTTAAAGAAAATTACCAATCGTTTTGCTAGATAATACCCTTATTCTTCAGCTGGGATTGTGTAGAGAACTTTGAAGCTGCACTGAAACTGCAATTTGGACCTTTAAACCGTTGGCCACCATAGACATCCACTATATGGAAAAAAAAATCCTGGAACGTTTTATTAAAAAAAAACTAAATTTCTTTGCGACTGAAGAAAGAAAGACATGAACATTTTGGATGACATGAAGGTGAATAAATAATCAGAAAATGTTTAATCTGGAAGTGAACTTTTCAGAAACCTTTACGATATAGCACACTGTTCCAGTTCTAAAAGTTCCCTTTTGTTCAACAGAGTGTCCATTTCCAACAAGCATATCTGATCTAATTGAGAAAAGTTTGCAAACCATTGGCTATACTTATATACTTTTTTTTTTTTTTTTACCACAAATGCTCGTCTCGCACCAGCCCAACCTCACACATTACGTAGTCATGTCGGAAAGGTCATGCGTGACGTAGGCGACCCAGTGTTTACGAAGCGAACTTGCAAAGAAAGTCAATTTAGAAAATGGAGGAGAAAATGAGATGTTTTTCACCCTACCCTACCTTTCTGAACCAAAGTACAGATGAAGAACTAACCACGCATTGCACAGCTAGTGGAAGACAATCATTTGTGGTTACGAAGTATATCAATTTGAGCCTTTTTAAGAAAATTACCAATCGTTTCTTTGGCTGGGATTATGTAGAGCCCTTTGAAGCTGCATTGAAACTGCAATTTGAACCTTCGAAACTTTGGCCACCATAGAAATCCACAATATAGAAAAAAAGCCTGGAATGTTTTTCTCAAAAAACGAAATTTCTTTGCGACTGAAGAAAGAAAGACATGAACATCTTGGATGACATGGGAGTGAGTAAATGTGATGATCTTCCGTAACAGCGAAACCGTAAACAAAATAAAAAGAAAACAGCACACTGCTCTGACCTAATTGAGGAAAGTTTGCAAACCCTTGGCTCAGTTCTTAGTCCTTGACATTAAGTCCCCTGAAATCATCTGTATCCGGACCTCAAAAGAGCAGCTGACTTCAGTATGCGCAGCAAACTTCCGTTCTGTCGATTATGTCCAGAGAACCATGCTAATTAAAGCCTCACTAATAGGGCATAGAAGGGACCAGACTGACTTTATGTGATGGACAGACCAGGCGGTGAAGTACTTAAGTGTGCTTGACCTGTTTTGAGAGTAAGTCTGGATCCTGCACTGAGAGTCTAATTAAGGTTAGATTGGAAGTGAACTCGGTAGGGATGAACTGAAGCAACAAGACTCCTACAAGGGATTAAGGAGGAACAAGAATACACTGACTTTCCATCAGAGGCCTTACAAAAATAACAAACGGCAGTGCAGTTGAGTCCATGTGTGCGTTTTTGAAGACTCTCCAACATAAATATTAATATGTCTGGATACAACAAACACAAAATCTTAAACTGTATAGCTTCTTGAAGATATCAGACTCACAATTGTTACCTGGTGCAAGCTAAAATGAGCAAATCCAACAGACTTAAAATGCAAAACAACAAAAAAGCGACAACCATTTGTATTGGTAATAAAAAAAAAAGTAAGACTTTTTAGCTGACTCAGGCTGCATGTATGGGGCAATGTGTTTTGCCCAGAGTAATAAGAGACTCTCTTCTCTGCACATCAACAGGCTCTTTGTTTTGGTCAAAGGGCAGAGTTTAAGTGTGTGGGGTACACAGAAACCAGGGTGCATAACTGGCGCTGGTCTGACTTACGAGTTAACACCCCCTCCCAGCCCTTAATGAAACATTAATGACTTCTTGCCATGCATTCTTGCCAGGGACTGAATATGCAGGAAAGAAATGAAAAGAATCCATTGGGTTTAGCTTTACGCAGACATCTGAAAGTCTGCGAACCTTCTGACTCTCTCACATGCTACAAAATGGATTACTGGGTCACGGCCCAAACCCTCAGACTATCGATTTGAATATAGCGTGAAGGAGCGATTTACCTTGAATCATCACGCATACAGCATATAACTCATGTGCTACGTGAGATGTCGGTTATTTGAGTAGATCCGTTTCTGAAATTCTTACACCCTGGATGTAATTAAATCACTCGCTACTTTTGGCAGGGTTCAGAGTCTTAGCTAGATTGATTAAGACTGCAGTGTGAAACACGTGTAGTTCAACGGCTTTGAAGCCATCTTTGAAACGACGAGGACAAAGAAATCAATAACATGTCAGTTCAGAAAGCAACTCTTGACCCTGGAACATGTCGAAAACTGAAGTACTTCACAACGTTTTTATTTTTATTTTAATACTTTTGTCTGCCAAATCAAAGTGGTGTGATACCGCTAACATTGAGAAAAACAGAAAATTATATAATATAATAGACAAACTATACAATATAAGAATCTGCAGACCCACATTATGATCAAGGTTAATAAGATTTATAAAATAATTTGCATAATTTATGACAAAGCAAAGTTAGTTCATAGGTTAGTTAGATATTCGCAATATACACTAGTCAAAAGTTTTTGAACAGTAGGATTTTGAATGTTTTTTGAAGATGTCTCTTCTGCTCACCAAGCCTGCATTTATTTGTACAGCAAAAACAATATGACTTTGAAATATTTTTACTATTTAGAAAAACCTTTTGTATTTGAATATATTTTAAAATGTAATTTATTTCTGTGACTTCAAAGCTGAATTTTTAGCATCATTACTCCAGTCACATGATTTTTCAGAAACCGTTCTAATATTTAGATTCGCTGCTCAAAAACATTTATTATTATAATTATGTTAATAACAGCTGAGTGGAATTTTTAAGGTTTCTTTGATGAATAGAAAGATCAGAAGAACAGCACTGGTCTGAAATAGAAATCTTTGTAACATAATAAATGTCTTTATAATCACTTTTTTAGCATCCTTGCTAAATAAAAGTATTAATTTCTAATTTGTTTGCCCCCCCCGCCCCCCCCCCCAAAAAAAAAATAATAGTGACTTTTTATAAGCTTTTGAATGGTACTATATAGTGTATAATATTACAAAAGCTTTTTATTTCAGATACATGCTGATCTTTTTATCTTTCTATTCATCAAAAAATCCTGAAAAAATTTACTATTTTAAATATTTATAATAATAATAAAAATGTTTCTTGAACAGAATCAGCATGTTAGAATAATTTCTAAAGGATCATGTGACACTTAAGACCGGAGTAATGATGCTAAAAATGTAGCTTTGATCACAGGAATAAATTACATTTTAAAATATATTCAAATACAAAACAGCTGTTTAAAAAAATAAAAAAATATTTCAGAATGTTACTGTTTTTGCTGTGCTTTGGATCAAATAAATGCAGGCTTGGTGAGCAGAAGAGAGTTATTTAAAAAACATTAAACATTTTAGAGTTCAAAAACTTTTGACTGGTAGTGTATACATAAAATCTTAATAAAGTATATTTACTTTATATATTTAAAATTATATATAGACACATTTATTTATTTTTATTTTTTATTTAAAAATGTTATAAAAGCTTTTCAGACCCAAGATGAATAAAAAGAGAACCTTAAGATCTTGGCACATGATTTAAACTATACTTCCCTTTATCAAAGTCAATCTTTTACGTCACTAAGCCACAAACATCTGCGCTCATGAAGCCCAAAATGGCAGTTGGGGATAGACTGACCCTTCTTTCTCAGTCAGATGTGTGCTCTGCCGAGTTAATCTGCACTTCCCTTCGCTCCCAGCATGTGTATAGTCTTACCTTTTATGCCCCACTGTAAATAGGATTAGTGTTTCAGTTGTCTGTGGGATACATAAAGGCCTAAAGCACTGTTAGGGGTCCTTGTCTGTGAAGGGCAGGTGGAGAGAGGAAAGAGAGATAGGGAGAGAAAACGATCTACAAGCTGACTCTACGTTTCCAATTGTGGGAGGTGTGCGTATGTGTATGTGTGTCAGTGTGTGTGCGGACTTAAGATGAATAGGGAGATAAGCCCCTGAGATTAAAATGTATGGTATGAAGGGGTTTCTCCTGTCATTGTGTATGTGTGTTAGGGGCAGCCCTGTGAATTAGGTCAGGGGCCCAGGCCGTCTGCTGTCGAGAGCTGCGGAGCCGGTTCTGTCAAGGTGTCAGAAAAGTGACGTTTCTGTACTCTAAAGCTGTAAAGTGAACGTCTCAACGTAGTAACAAAGTACTGATGGACAGGACAGACGAGACTGTCGGCTGAAGAAACTCAGCTGGGCAGCATTAACCTGTCAACGTTTCAGTTAATGCATTGAACTAATTGCACTTTGAGTGATCTCTAAGATGGGAATTCTGGATATGCAATAACTATTTGATTGATATGAATCAAAGTTCTGCCTCTAATTTTCAATATCTTCAATCAAACATGGCAAGGATTGAGTAAGTGCCCTTAAGCAAGCCACTTCACTTCGGGGGGCCTCAAGAGTGCAGTAAATCTCCCTGCCTCCCTTGTCTTCCCAGACTTTCAGAGTGCCAGACAACTGGGGTGCTCTTTGCCCTGAAAATATGGTGCGTCAGGACTTGTCGCATCAGGTTTGATGTCAATGAGATGGAGTGTTATTAGTTCACGCATGTCTTGTCATTGACGTCATGGGCTGGTGTGGTGCATGTTGACACTGCATAATTAAATACACAAGTGCATATGATATTTGAGAGCTATGGGAGATTTTTTTTTTGTAGACCATTTTTTATGAAAATGCTAGAATAAAATAATAAAAATGATTGAAAAATGATTGGTTTCTCTATAAAAAAAAGGAGTGTGCAAAAGAATAGCAATGTGTGGGACTTTGTTTATATTTTATTTTTGATGATATGCAATAATAATATGGAAGATAGTTTCTTGTTTCAGAAGTCTGAGTTTATAGCTCACTATTCGGGGTTTACATCTAGCATCTCTGGCTTTTTTCCTCTGAATTACAAGTTTATATTTCATATTCGAGTTTATATTTAACAATTCTGACTTTCTCAGAATTACGAAACTATATCTCATATCTGAGTTTATATCTCGCAGTTCTGAGTTTATACCTCACAATTTTGACTTTCTCAGAACTACGAGTTTATATCCCACAATTCTGACTTTTTCCCGCTGAATTAAAGTTCATATCTTATATCTGAATTTATATCTCTTAATTCTGACTTTTTTTCCTTGCAATTCTTTCACAGAAAGAATATATAACCTCAGAAATGCAATATGTTAACTCGAGTCAAGTTAAAATGTAGTGAGAAGTAAACTCAGAATTGCAAAAAATGTCAGAATTCCAAGTTTATATCTCACAATCTTTTTTTTCCCACAAAATTTTTAGTTTTTAATTTCAAAGAACAGGCTATATATCTTGTAAATGTAAGTTTATGTCATAATTCTAAATTGAACTGGGAGAAAAAAGTACTATTTTAATTCTAAGTTTCTCAGAAGTCTGAGTTTATATCGCACAATTCTTAGTACATATACCGCAATTCTGACTTTTTATCCCTCTGAATTAAAAGTTTATATCTTCTATCTCTTAATTCAGACTTTTTCCCTTGCAAATCTTTCGCAGAAAGAATATATAGCTTCAGAACTGCAATATGTTAACACGAGTCGAGTTAAAATGTGAGATGTGAATTGCAAAAAAGTCAGAATTCAAAGTTTATATCTCGCAATCCTTTTTTCACAGAATCGTTAGGATTTTTTTCAAAGAATAGGATATACATCTTGTAAATGTGAGTTTATGTGTCATAATTCTGAATTGAACAATTTCAAGATATAAGATGTAAACTCAGAATTGGGAGAAAACTGTCACAATTCTGAGTTTACATCTAGTTTAATTCTAAGTTTCGATCTCCTAACTGAGTTTATATCGCACAATTCTTAGTTTATATCTCGCAATTCTGACTTTCTCGGAATTATGAGTTTATATCTCATATCTGAGTTTATATCTCACAATTTTCACAGAAAGAATATATAAACTCAGAATTGCAACATGTTAACTCGACACATAAACTTAAGTTAAAATGTAGTGAGATGTAAACTCATTGCAGGAAAATAAGTCAGAATTCTGAGTTTATATCTCACAATACTTTTTTTCACAGAAATGTTAGGCTATATATCTTGCAACTCTGAGTTTATATCTCATAATTCTGAATTAAACAATTTCAAGATATAAGATGTCAACTAAGAAACAAATGTAATGTAAGTTTATGTCATAATTCTAAATTGAACTGGGAGAAAAAAGTCAGAAGTCTGAGTTCATATCGCACAATTCTTAGTATATATACCACAATTCTGACTTTTTATCCCTCTGAATTAAAAGTTTATATCTTCTATCTCTTAATTCAGACTTTTTCCTTGCAATTCTTTCGCAGAAAGAATATATAAACTCAGAATTGCAATATGTTAACTTGAGACATAAACTCAAGTTAAAATGCAGTAAGATGTAAACTCAGAACAAGAAAATAAGTCAGAATTCAGAGTTTATATCTTGCAATTCTGACTTTTTTTCACAGAAGTGTTAGCCTATATATCTTATAATTTTATCATTTCAAGATATAAGACGCAAACTCAGAATTGTGAGAAAAAAAAAAACTGGAATTCTAAGTTACATCTCGCAATTCTGCCTTTCTCAGAATTATGAATTTATATCTCATATCTGAGTTTATATCTTGCATTTATGACATTTTTCCTCAGAATAACACGTTTATATCTCATATCTGAGTTTATAACTCACAATTCAGTTTTTTTCTGAAATCTTGCAATTCTCTAAAAGAAAGAATATATAAACTCAGAACTGCAATATGTTAACTTGAGATATAAACTCAAGTTAAAATGTAATGAGATGTAAACTCAAAATTCCCAGTTTATATACAACTTTCTCCCCACAGAATTTTAAGGCTATTTAGTGTATCTAAACATCTTATCTCAATTGGACGTCTCAATTTCTACAAGGAAATTCAAAATATACTGAATTCCAGCTCTTAGTGTAGACTATTTAAAGGGTATTTATAGGCTTACTTATACATTCTTTACACATTTAGACATTGCTACTGTTTAAAAAGTAGGCCTATATGGTAATGGCTATTAGAAAGAATCACTAAAACATTTTCATGAACTGATTTTTAGTGATTATCAGTTATGGTTCAGTACAAATAAAGCATTGCCATGTTTTACTGCCCCCTGAGTTTGAACGGGTTAAGATTCTGATTTCTCCACTATATCGCACAAATCAATGTGCGCTTTTGCGCATTCATTCGTCCGCTGATGTTTAATTTACTTTGGACCCCTCTGAAAGTGAGAGAGCAGGAGCAAGAATGTAAGTGTGGAGGGATTGGAGGAGGCCGCGCGTCTGAGCCAATCAGCGCAGAGTATCGCTCATGTCATTTCAGCGCACTGAACACACAGGCTCTTTAACTGACTGCAGACTGCGTGTTTACTCATCGCAGCTGGGATTCAAACTCGCTTTCTGCGTCTCCGCTATGCTGACCCATTGGCTCGCGCTATTTGGATACTGAACAGCTCCACGTCCTCTACAAAGACCGTTGGTTTACTTTCCGTCATCCGGACTCGAGCAAATGACACAATTTGTGAATATTCTCTAACAGCAACGGAAATAAATCAACTCATATCGTCCCCGTAAGTATGTTTGCACATTTCTGCATGCCATTATTTGTTTAGTTTTTAATGATACAGGGTCGTAAAATGTCGATTTAGCCTATGCGATGTGCGAAAACGGGGAAATCAGAAACATCTTTTCCAGCTGCGTAGGCATGAATTAAAGGTACCATAATGGAGAGCAAAGAAAGTGCGTGAACTTTCTATGCGCATTTGAGTCAATGATAAATAAAAGGAGATTTTTAAATGAGACTTGTGCCAAGTTCTTAAAAATATCATCGTTGTATTCATGTTTTGAAAACATTTATAACTAAATTATCTAATGACCACAAAATGTCAAGTGGTCTACCCATGAAGTGCTAGTGAAAATAACAGATCTTCTTTAATATAACAATAACATTGTCCTCCCTGTTTTATGTTTTTCTTTTCACAAGCAAACAAATATGCTTTCAGTTTGTTGGTTACACTACACTGACTTTAGTTTACCAAACAAAATTATAAATATTATAAAAACAAAACTGGTTTACTTTTAAAAAACAAATAATAATGCCGACAGACATTACAAGTCATTGGTTAAACCGCATAGATATTTAACTTTAAGATCCGCAATTCAAAGTTCAGAATCCAAAGGATTGAAAACATTTGTATGCATGACACATCAACGTTTTTACTGATTTAAAATAAAAAACTGACTGAATGAGTATAAATGATTTAGAATGTAATTGCATTTAGGCCGTGATATATATGTGTAAAATCGCTTAAACTATAGAAACACCGTACTGTACCTACCAACTATAGTGCGTAAAGACGCACGGTGAGTTACAGCATATGGATGTCTAGTGTGAAGCCCTGCAGGTTTCCAGATGTGTGTATACACACACACTCAGCTGTTCCTTGTCACTCAGGTCACTACCGGCATTAAAGTTTCTCTTTCCTGTCAATCAGGTTGCCGTTTGGTCTCCTGACATGTAGCTCACCGGTCCATGACCCAAAGACTCGCCTTTTCCATAATAAAAAGAAAAGAATGCTGTTGTTAAATACTAGCCGTTGGGGACCATTTCCATATAAGGCAAAGGAGATATAAGGTATATCGGTTCTCAGTGAAAGATTTGTTTGGGCGCGAATTTGCCTGAATTGTTTTACTATATATTTCGTAAAAGTAGTATTTTGATTAAAATATACTTTAAACCGCACAATATCCATCTGTTTCTTATTTTTGAGGGTGAATATCGACTGAATCCTCTGTAAATTAGGTGCTGGTGTCCTCTAGCGGTTGCTAGTGGAGATTTGGCCTGACGATGTCGTCGTGTCCGTTGCTCAAAACCGTTGCTCAGCAACAGATACGACGAAAACGTCAGAACAACGTTAGCTTACACTAACTTAATATATTATATATCAATTTCATAAGCTAATACACCTCAAAATTACATTATATCGTCTATTCAGATGAATATTAAACCCAAAAATATGATGTTTACTCACCATCATGTTGTATGGCTTGTGTCAGTCAGAATGACACCATTGCATCAACAAAAGTGAATGGCTGAAGTGAAAAAAGGACGTTTAAAGCTTGTAGCAACATAAGGATGAGTAAATAACACCAGAGATAGTGTTTTGGGGGTGACCTACTCCTTTAAGCAATGCCTGGTATTTTAAAAGACACTCCATGTGGGAGTGAATGACAAACCAGTTAACTAGACCCCTGGGGCTTCTCAGGTGACTTGAGTGGAAGTGGCAGATTTCCAAATGTGGCACCGAACAGAGATCTGAGATTGTTATGTAAAGACTCGGTTAATAGATGAGCCATTACGGCCACATGTGAAGCTCGGTTTCAGCTGACGGTACTAGAGAGTGATTGTAATGTGTCTTCATGCTCTCATGGTTCGGTTATAATGTCTCTTAGATGTGTTTGAAGTTGTTTTGAGTTGCGTAACTGACTATTATGGAAATGTTCTCAAAAAAGAAATCATAAACCATTTAGACAGCAAGTACCCTGCTGAAAAAAAGAATTGAAAAAAAAAATCAATAGGCACAATCATAAAATTTGTAGTAGTTTTAGTGAGGGACTTTTTGGTTTTAAGAGAAACTGTAATGGACCCTGTGGGTTTCTACTGGTATTTGGTTGCCTTCTATTGGTGGCTTGTTAAAACCACTAAATCCTAATGGAATATGTCCTAAAACTTTTACAGAAAGCATTTTTTAATGGTTTCGATGGTTAAAAGTTGATGGCTTGTGATGGTATTTGTAGTGGAAACCATTATGATTTTTGTGAGTGTTTCTATTGTTTTAGCAGTTTTTGAATTTCTGTGTGGTTAAAGATGTGGAAAATCCAATTTGCTCGTCTTGGACACAAACAAACAAAAGCATTGTTTAAGCTTTTTCCATTTGGGTTGGTCAAGCTAGAGCAGTGTTTGAAATTATACGATAACTAAATATCTAGCATGTGAAATAGAAGGATATTTGTGTGAGAACAAGTCCGCGTGTGTGCTTTTAGCTACGTAAGTGACAGAAAGAGCGATTCTATCCCCAGATCCTGGCCGACAGGATATGCTCTGAGGAGTGCTTGTATATGTATCTGTGTTGATTTACTAGTGGCGAGCAGAGGAGGTTCACAGTGGTCCGTTTATACTGGGAGGCCCTGACGTGTGCTCACCTATGCAAATCACCCCACACCTCAAACACATTTGGCAGCTTTCTATCTGCCAAGCGTGGAGAGGGGGCCAGAGACAAGCTGCTCTTTAGCTGGGCTGAAAGAGTCAAAGTGTCGGATTCTGATACAGGCCAGCTGGTATTTAAACTAGCAAGCTCTTCAAACCACTTCTTAGACAACACATATTTCCTCAGATAGCAACGAGAACAACATCAGCGAAGCCAAATAGTCTAAAGCAATGCAAGTCAATGCTAGCAAGTCTTTAGTGCCAGTTTAATCGTTTAATCATAATGGCAGTAAAAGAAAAAGGTACGAACACGATCAGAAACATTTGCACCTTGGCTCAAAATGACTTTGACATTAAACTTTGGGCTTTTTGTATTTAGTAAGGATACTTTAAATTGGTCAAAATTGATAGTGAACACTTTTATAATGTTACAAAAGATCTATATTTTAAATAAACGCTGTTCTCTTGAACTTTATATTCATCCACGAATCCTGAAAATCCAGTTTCATTAAAAATATTAAGCAGCACAACTGTTTTCAATATTGATAGTAATAATAAAAATATGATTTCTGAAGGATCGTGTGACACTGAAGACTGAAGTAATGATGCTGAAAATTGAGCTTTGCCATCACAGGAATAAATTACATTTAAAATATATTAAAACAGCTATTTTAAATTAGATTTCTTTCAGAAACATTTGAAAAAATGTCAAACTTTTGAACAATAGTGTAACAAGCAGCACAAAGCCCTATGAAAGCTATGAAAAGTCGCTTAAATGTGAGCACCGAAAAGCTGAGAAAATGGAAATAAGCCACCATGACTGACAGCTTGTAGGTCAAGGCACTTGTCTGGCTCAATGTGGGAGATGCTCGAGTTGTTTCTAATTACTCGGTGCCTGAAAATGAAACACAAATGTCTGGCCTTGGCTCGCTCACGAAAACAAATCATATTCAAGGACATGTTGCGGAACAGCGGGGTCGATATTAAAACACGTCATACTCCGCAAAATGAGTTGACAGAACATAAGGGAGGAGACAAAAATTGAGTTATGAGTATGAGGTAAGAACGAGTCGATCTTTTGCAAAGCCAAGGGATCAGAGTAATAGATTTGATTATTTTTTTTCTTTCTTGTTTAGTTTTTTGTAAATGCAAGTGAGAACAAGTTGATTTGGCACCGCGGTAATTACCCACAACAGGCAGTATCAGAGCAGGAGATTAAAGGCAGGTAATGATTTGGCTCAGTCAGACAGACGGCTGCCGGCAGCTGCCTTATAATCAAAAGTGCGAGGATGAGACAAGGTAAACACGTGCGGCAGACGTTCAGCAGTCGGAGATAACGGCATCTCAACTGCTGCGGAGGGGAGCATACACTCATCCTGACAGCTGAAAGGCAGCAAGCTGCTTGAATTACGGCCTTTGGATTGATAAGTAGCAAAGATCAATGCTTCCGCCATAACGATAACCGATTGAGATTAAATATACATTTACATTACAACTGTAACTTTAATTGGAGCAGGTGTGAAAATTCAGATACAGATTTCTTGGCTTGGGCACAAAAAGATCTCCCGCTTCCTTCTCTGATTACTCTCATGTGAACGTTGTCACATTCCCAGGCCTTAAAAAGCAATGCTGATCAAGCCAATGAGCCAAGTCGCAAATTCAATCAGGATCTTACTATTTAAGTACATGCACTCATGAGTCTTGTTCATCTCGTTTCTCTGGCATTCACATGCTCACCAGTCATTTGAGGTCATGGTTCTGCTAATATGGGCGATGTGAAATCAAATTGAGACTCCAAATTCTCAATTCCTGACCATTCCATTATTTCCTGTCTATCTCGCCTTAGGCCTAAAACAAGAGTACTATTAAATTAAATGCGGTCTGAATAATCATGCGTTATAATCTAGGGCTTCTGGCACTGTATGTGATCTGGACCACAAAACTAGTCATAAGGGTAAAGAGATTTATACATTATCTGAAAGCTGAATAAATAGCTGTCCACTGATGTATGGTTTGTTAGGATAGGACAAGATACAACCATTTGAAAATCTGAAATCTGAATGTGCAAAAAAATCTAAATATTGAGAAGATTGCCTTTAAAGTTGTCCAAATGAAGTTCTTAGCGAGGCATATTACTAATCAGAACTTATGTTTTGATATATTTACGGTAGGAAATGCACAAAAAATCTTCATGGACCACGATCTTCATTTAATATCCTAATTATTTTTGGCATAAAAGAAAAATCGATCATTTTGACCCATGCAATGCATGTACATATTATAGATTTCTGAAAAATAAAAATAAATAAATTCTTTATTCAATAAATGAGCTTTCAAAACGGAGCAATTTAGTTATGCAAATATTCAAATTGGATCACAAATGGTCATTAGATAACATTTGACACGTGTGAGAACCCTGTGCAAACAACTTATTAAAAATATGGTCCCACTTTATATTAGGTGGCCTTAACTACTATGTACTTACATCAAAAAAGAAGTACAATGTACTTATTGTATTGCAAAACACATTTGCTGCTATTGAGGTGGGAAATGGGTAAGGTTAGGGACAGGTTTAATGGTATGGGTAGGTTTAAGGGTGGATTAAGGTGTAAAAGTACACAATAAGTGCATTGTATCAAATGATTAATTTAAATGCAAGTACATAGTAGATAAGGCGAACCAAAGTGGAACCAAAAATATTTCACCTTTAAGACACTGTAATGGCTTCTTCCGCATAGTGTGGGATGGAAGACATGCTTATAAATTTTCTGTGGTTTACTAATGAATGCTCGGGGCTTTCCAGCGCACTACAACCAAACAGAGATTTTATTGTGTGCTTGTTTGGCTGGTAAAGGTATGGGGGTTTAATAGCTAGCAGTAGTAACAAGTTGTAAAGAATCATCCTGTGTGCTAATATGAATGAACCCCCGGAAACCAGACCGTTTGCTTTGCTGGAAAAAGCCAAACGTCAGGACGAGATTCATTATCTAAAAGCGTTCAGCTGTGAAATGCAACATGCAACGGCTTGTTTTGGAGACTCATCCTTTCTGCTTCTATGGTTTTCATGCCATGAAGCTGTTGAAATTCTCACTGTATATGTGCGCAGCGCATGCATGCAGTTTACTTTAGCAACCCGGAATCTCTCAAAAGGGCCCAAGACATCTGTTCAGGGACAAAGGGCTTTACCTTTCAATAACAATTGTTCCTCCTCAGAGAGACTTGATGAAGATGATTATGCATTGCATTCCCATGACACAATTCTTTCATGCCTAATGAGGCGAAATTGTCTTTTTCCCCTCTTTGCAGAAGATAAACAGATTCATTTAAACACATCTCACAATGTATCAGACCAAATTATGATATCAGTGTCTTTGCAGCACCAAAGATGTGCAGTATCACTTTACAATAACCACATGCCCACAAAAAGATTAAGCTACAGAGGAAGTAAAGCTTCAGCCCAGGTTTAAGGAACTGAATAGCATTATTTTGTCAGAGGGGCCCCTGACACAGACAGGCATTATGTGAGGATTACTATATCATCCCATGGTGTTCAATTACATATCATCACCGCCACCCCAAAGCAGCACTATCCTACCAGGTATAAATAGCCTCTCGGTGAAAGTAAAGTACAGTCTTGTTTGTCAAAAAAGCAGGGTTGGTGATTAGCAGTAGGCTTGTCATGTTACCAGCGCATGAATTATGTGAAACAGACTGGATTGTATAACACCCTATGTGTGTTTTAAGCCCAAACAATCAACCTGCCCTGGGGGTCTAGTGTCATTACTGTTGCATTCTCCCCCCTTTGGCTTTTGGCTTGCATTTCCCTGCTGAGAGAGGAGTAATTACCCTCCAAATGGGGATGATGCAAGATAACATTCACGGTTGCACAATTTATCATCAGAATGACTGAAGTCTGTGTTTGGCACTCTCGAAACGGTGTGTAGGTGGCCTCCACTGCGTCTCCAGATCGCTCACTAACACTTGACCGTTTGGCTAAAAATAGGCATGCTAACTTCAGCATTTGAAAATAATGGACACTCTTTGTTGCATTTTAGATTTTAGGACCACAAATGCCATTTGAGATTTAAAGCTGCAATGAAATGGAAGCTGGTTATTGGTAGGATAAAGGCAGATCTAAATGGGAGCTAGAAGTCAGGCAAGTCTGCCAAAAGAGTTATATTTTGAATAATTTAAATACAAGGTGAAAGGAAATTCAAAAAAAAAAAAATTGATGAATTGTACAGAAAATAATCAACAAAATGCATTTAAAAAGTAGATCTGGTGAACTTCCATTTCATGCTGACTTTTAAACATTTGTGAACCTGGGTCATAAGGGTCAATTTTTTGGAATTGAGATTTATACATCATCTGAAAGCTGAAAAAAAATCAGTTTTCCATTGATGTATGGTTTGTTAGAACAATAGTTGGCTGAGAACTATTTGAAAATCTGGAAATCAAAATATTGAGAAAATCACCTTTAAAGTTGTGCGAATTAAGTTCTTAGAAATGCATATTTCAATGCAAAAATAAAGTTTTGCTATATTTATGCTAGGAAATTTACAAAATATCTTCATGGAATATGATCTTTACTTAATATCCTAATGATTTTTGGCATAAAAGAAAAATCTATCATTTTGAACGATGCAATGTATTGTTGGCTATTGCTACAAATATACCCGTGCTACTTAAGGCTGGTTTTGTGATCCAGGGTCACATTTGTGGAAGGTAACAAATGACACTCACCTCTTGACTGATTTAAGGAAAGTCAGTTCACTTGGCAGCCATCTGAGAAACTCCCCTGAACAGCTATTTCCAGTCATGGAAAGTACTTGGGTTTCAATCTTAGAAAAAAATAACATATTTCAAATTAGAAATTTAAATCTGACAGCAATTGTATCATACATTGCACTTCTTTAGCACAAAAAAAGCAGGCCAGTCAAGCTTTTAGGGCTAGTCAAGCTAACAGACATTCGAGAGTAAACAAACAAGCGGCACCTCTTGAAAGGAACCCAGGTATTAAGACTTACTAAAATATGCAGTAAAAAATCCATGAAGGATTTACGTTATTGTAAAAATCCACATAGTTTTATACATATTTTAGACTATGGGGTGCCATTACTTTCGAAGACATAAAATGGTTGTACTTGGTAAGCTACTGCCGTTACTTTTTGGTATTTTTGCCACTACACAGCTTGGAATAAACAACTTAAACAAATAAAATATTGATACAATGCCACATTGTGCGGCTTTTGGTTGTCATTTTCAGTTGAAGAACAAGAGATATAAGTCTTCACTGCTTACCTAATGATAAAAAGAGAAGAAAAGAATGGGAAGATGCCTGTAGATGAATAAAACTTCCTAAGGACCTGCGTATTTGTTCTCTCCACTTCAGCCCTGATGCCTTTAAGGCTTTTAGTCGACCACAGCTACTGAAAAAGCTTATAGGTGGCGATGAATATAAGTGCAGACTTAAAACCAAATGTCGTAACCATCAATGTTTCCAACAAGGAGTCTAAAAGCCCCTGGATATCGAGTGAAATCCACACTAAGAAACTCCTTCAGTGGCTGCGGCATCATGATAAGCATCGGCATGTTTACATCCTGCCAGAATGGCATCTAGCGTTTCTTGTATCTGCCATTTATGGGCTCTTTCAGTAGCTGTGCTCTAACAAATTTTATTTTATTTTATTTTAGTTTTAAAAAATAGCAACAGGGAGCACTGGTAGCTCACAGAATCCAAGCATTTGACGTCATTGACGTAATGGCGCCCCCCATAGTACAAAATATGTATAAAACGATGGGTTTTCAACTACACTTTTCAGTAAGAGTGTGATTGGCTTCTTTATCAATGAGGAGGAGCTTACATTCTAATAACAAAAATATGATTGGCTCTTTTAACTGTAAAGCAGGATTACTACTAAGCATAATTATCTATGTAACGTCTTGTAACGCAGTGATGCAGTTTATATGTGAAAAGTGTCTTTGTTTCACAAACATTTCTGTATTATACATGACAATTAGCCCAAAGATTGAGTGACTTAACTGATAATTTAAAGCTCTTTAACAAAGGCTCTTTACTTACAGCTTCTCTATCACCAAGCATGCTGCTGTTTTTATTTCAGCCACACAAGTGTAAACTGACATTAGACGGTGAGGTATGTCAACCACGTTAAGTCAATGATCTCTTCATCAGCACCTGGTTAAACTGCATGCCAGGATCCGGAGCCAGGAAAAACTAACTAATGAACTAGCAAAACATATCAGGCTCATTGCTTCAACATGTTGCAGTGTATCCCCGCTAATAAAAGCAAATCGCACGGACTTGTACCTCTCCTTGTTATTCCTGTCTGTTGCGCTTCCTGCGTATGTCGACCTGGGAGTAAAATCTCCTTAATAATCACAGTCAGCAGCATTAGGAGCAGATGTTCGGTGTTCGTTTGGTATGAGGCAAATGATTGTAATTAGGAGATGTAGAGGTAAGGGCCCGTTGCGCTCAGTGGAAGCCCAGTGGAGTTTGAGGAGGGCGGCTGTTGGGCTGGGTGGTCTTTAGCTCTCTACATGAGGCCCTTAAGAAGTTTTTCAGAGCACCTCTAATTACACACGATTTTGTGGTTCCAGGACTTAAAATTTTGTTCTCATTACGAATGAATGAACACATGTACAGCATGTACATTAAAAATAGCTGGCTGTCAGACAAATGGTGTGGTGGACACTGTATGTGTGTGCCTTGTTTCATTTCCGGATTGCATCCCCCTTATAGTTCCTGGGTGAATTTTACAAATCTAGAACATCCAGTGTGGGTCAGATTTCAACCCAAACTTAAAACTCTTCATTGTGTTTGGATTCCTGTCACACCTTTGATGTCCCCAGTCAAAAATGACTGGACTCCAAACAACTGCTTAGAAATGTTTAATTATGCTATATCACCAAATATTGGATTCATTCCTTTTGTTCATTTGTTTTCTTTCATTTAGTACTGGTTTTGTGTTTCTGTTTGCATCTGATTAGTCATAGGCCTCATTTATTTTTTGAGAGTAGGTACCTCGTTTTTAGAGTGAAAAAAAAGTTTATGCATAATTTTCATGATATGAGATAAAACATTATGAAAATTTGCACTGTTTATCACACTAGTGTGCTTTAATGTTTAATCAGGAAGTTTGCTTTTAAATGCTTTTATTTTGTACAAAATTGCATAAAAGTGGTGTTACATTCCAAAAATGACCGGACTCCAAACAATTGCTTATAAATCTCTTATTTTGCTAAATTATCACCAAATATTGGATTTATTCTTTTTGTCAACTTGTTTTCTTTCATTTTTGACCGGACTCCAAATAATTGATTCTAAATATTTGCATCTGATTAATCAAATACCTCATTTATCTGAGAGTAGGTACCTAGTGTTTGGAGTGAACAAAAAAAAAAAAAAAAAAAATTATGCATAATTTTCACAATATGAGATAGTGTCACAAGTGTGACTTTTGGCAATTTTGTATAAAATAAAAGCATTGCAAAATCAAACTTCCTGATTAAACATTAAAGCACACTAGTGTGATAAACAATGTAAATTTTCATAATTTTTTATATCATGAAAATTATGCATAAAAAGTTTTTTCTTTTCACTAAAAACACAAGGTACCTACTCTCAGATAAATGAGGCCTACGATTAATCAGATGCAAATAGAAACACAAAACCAGATTAAACATTAAAGCACACTAGTGTGATAAACAATGCACATTTTCATAATTTTTTATATCATGAAAATTATGCATAAAAAAAGTTTTTTTTTTCACTCAAAAAACGAGGTACCCACTCTCAGATAAATGAGGCCTACGATTAATCAGATGCAAATAGAAACACAAAACCCCAGTCCTAAATGAAAGAAAACAAGTTGACAAAAAGAATGAATCCAATATTTGGTGATAATATAGCATAATGAGAGATTTATAAGCAATAGTTTGGAGTCCGGTCATTTTTGACCCGGGAACACCACAAGTGTGATTAGGTGAAATAAAACCCCCCAAAAATTATGAAAATTCTAAAAAGAAATTCTGAGAAGTACTTATACCCTGTGTGAACAAAGTCAGTAAGTTTGAGTCCAATGCGATAACGTTAACTAGTATTTTCGGGAATTTCAGGTCAATTTAACCTGAACACAATCAGAGGGTTAATCAAACAAAGTAACAAAGGAAATGAATAATTAATGAATAAAAAAGGTACAAAAAGCTGTCACTGTGCCAGTTTTTTTTTAAAGGTGCATGTATGTACCTTAATTACAACTAAAGAGTACATATAAGTGTATTGAAAGTAGAATTTAGTAGCTAAGGTATACATGTGTGTACCTTTCAAAAAGGTCATGCCTTACGGAGAGTGTATGACTTTAAAATAAACTATATTTTGGTGTGAAATGAAACCTTAGCATTATTGCAGCAAACAATACAAAATAAAATTGATGGTTTGTGCCTATCTTTCAAGTCATTGTTAAACTCCTGAAAGTGTATATCCTCTGTGGGTAAGCCCACCTGTGTCTGGAGAGGTTAGCGTGACCTCTCCTTTTTTAAAGTGGAATGTATCAGTTAACAATATCAAATTAGGCAGGCAGGAGAGGGCATGGAGGCCAGTAATAAAACAGGCCCCATTATGAACTAAATGCATGCACACATGCAGCTGGATCCCTGCAGATGAGAAGCCAGACACACACTACATATATTATCATTACTATAATCATCTCCACATTATACCATATACTTTTATAGTACAGTCACACCTAAATGCAATTACAGTATTTTAAAGTCTTAATTACGGTATGCCACAGTCAACACGGGTTCAGGTCAGGTTTCCAAACTGAATGGAGACTCATTCATCCACAAGAGGACAAAACACAAACATCTTTTACCCACAGGACTCGTTCTTTTCAGTCTAGTGTGATACATATAATTTGCGTGGCATTTGTATTGAATAATGTTGTTTTTGCTGTACTAAGGTATGAGAACTATCAATAGTGACTTATGTAACACAATGTGCTTTAAATCCCCATGGGATTAATATAGGAAGATTATGTTTTTTTAAATTCTGGGACTTTTATGCACTTGTTAGGCAATCGAAATGGTGGCTAATGTCCAAAAGTTTTAAATTGGCGTGTGAAAACTTTCGAAAAACCTTTTAGCGCACGACGTGTCTCTGCACATTGCTGGCTTATCTGACCTTTTCCACTTCTTTTCTATTCAGGAACATGCCGACTGCCTTTTTATTAGGTTTTATAACCTTGTGAAGGTGTCTTGCAAACATTCATTGGCGGGCTATAAAGTTTTGGCACGCATAAGTTTACCGTTTTCTTTTATGACCTGATATCTCACACCAGCTTGTGTCTTTTTACTCTTCCGTGACTCTGAATATTAACACCGCAGTGGGAAAAGCACTTGCTAAAGCACTGGTGATGGACGTGGTGTTTTGACTGGCAGGAATAGGTGAGACTTTAATCACTTTAATCAGGCTTCAACGCCTCCAAGGCAGTTTTCAGGTGTGAACAGACAATTCAATTCAAATTCAGACTTCAGTAGTGAGTTCAGCAGCCTGAATGTGAATGGAGTGATAATAGGACTTTGTGATTGAAGGGAAAGTGAATGCTTGGTGATCTGCACTGTATGGAAAGCTGAGGTCGACCGTTTGAGATTTCAATAAATTTGAATGTTTAGTTTGTGTATTTGAATTGGGGATGTTTAGGTTTAAGTTTTGTGAGATTAGCGGTAGTTTTACTTGGGATTATCTGATTCAGGCTGTTTCTTGTGTAAATTGTAAGAAAATGATTAGAATTTCCCTTACTGTCAGGTTACTTGTCATGTTTTTTTTATTTTATTTTTTTAAATGCAACTAAATGCAACTAATTTGTTGAGGAAAATTAAATACATTTATAATTATCTTATTTGCATGCAGAAATGAGCTGCAAGTGGATTTATATTATTGGATACAACAGTTTGAAAATCTGGAATCTGAGGGTGCAAAAAATCAAAAGAAAGGTGAGAAAATCACCTTTAACGTTGTCCAAATGAAGTTCTTAGCAATGCATATTACTACATCAAAAATTAAGATTCAATATATTTATGGTAGGAAACTTACAAAGTATCCTTTAATAATATTAATATGCTAATGATTTTTGGCATAAATGAAAAATCAATCATTTTGACCTATACAATGTATTTTTGGCTATTGCTACAAATATACCAGTGCTACTTAAGACTGTTTTTTGTGGTCCAGGGTCACATATGAAAAACCATTTGAATACAAAGAGAATTTTGAAATTCTGTGGAAAAAATTTGGATTTGTACAAAATGTGCTGTTCACACAGGTAATGACATTACGTTTTTCTATCAATAAAGCACTATCCACACATCAGTTTCAAAACACCTGTACATTTTTTGAAAACATTTGTAAACACAGAGGTAAACACGTTCAGTGAATCAGCACTGTTAGCATTGCATTTCAGTATAGTGAATGTAACAGCTATGCTCTAAAATATATATTGATTAGTGTTGGATCGCAATTGTGTGTTTGTGAAACAAGTGAGACATTACATAAAAGAGTTAAACGTTCCCATAATGCTTACATCGCCTCATTCTGGGTAAAAATAAAAAATAAAAATACTAAAGTACTTTGTAACACAGTAACTTGAGTTGTTTTTCAGAAAACTACTTTTTTACTCTTATCTGAGTCAGATTATTTTTCAGTATTTTTACTTGCACAGAAGTAAATTATTCCTTGAGTAGCAACAATTTTACTTAAGTACAATTTTTAGTACTCTTTCCACCACTGATACATTGTCAGTGTTTTCATTTTTGTATCAAACATTCACATTCGTGCAGCAGTAGCCATTTTCGGCCCAGAGATGGCGAATTAGACGACTTCAAACCGTAGTACAAGGTTGCCAGGTTCAAAACAAAACCCGCCCAGTTGCAACTCAACTAGTCCAATTGTTTCATCCCCCAATTAAAAAAAAAAAACAGGAGGGCAAAAATATTTTTTTGGGTTGCTTCAACCTACAGACATGGAAAAACAAGCCACAGCAGGAGTTACAGTAGCCCAATTTCGTGGGAAAACGAAGACTTGGCAACACTGCTCAAGCGTACACAACGCAGTGTCAGAATGTTATGATTGTCCCTGAGTTGACATCTTACGTGCTCATACTGGTTGTATTGTTCTGCGTTCACCTTAAGCATATTACTGGTATTTTACCAGTATTTCTGACAAGGTCCTGTTCACACATGATCTCAGTAAATTACCAGTAAAGACTGTATGCATGTAAGAGGCTAAACGCTTTTTTTGCTAAACGCAACCTTTCTAATTGTTGCTTACTTCTTTTTTTACTTTCTGCCAGTGTCTCAGCACACAAACCACACTAGCGGCTTGTGAAATGAACATCAATGACATTACATGACGTTTGTCCTAAATAATTTTAAAAGCAGGCGGGAGTAGGTGTTCATCCCATTGCTAAATTAACCGTTTGGCAGATGCCTCCGCTTGATCTTAAAGTCATCAGTTTGCACGGCCGACTACATTTCTGTTTGTCATAATGCAATTACATTACAAAAATGCTCAGATTTGGAAAATATGTCAGAGCGAGTCTGTGTCAATTCACAGTTGTGCCCTGAAAGAGCATTTGATGGACCATCGCTTCCTCCTCTGTAATCCTCAGTGTTACTCAAATCAGAACGACTGATCTAAAGAAGCGGCATTCGAGAGACTGACTGTGGTTGTCAGGTGAGAAGACTCTGATGTGCTGTTCTGACAGTGTGAATTAAAACACATTCGGCGTGAGACACTACAATTCACTCGTTATCAAATCAATAGTGCAATCACCATCCTGCAGAGGCTGTGATAAAAACAGGATATCAAAAGCCTGAATGCAGAGACGCATTCAAACACTTTGTTTTTACACAAACATGACCGCATTTGCTTACAAATGTTGGTTTTGATGTAATTGGAGCAGCTGCGTGCAACCAATTGTGCCTTGATCCATTAGTTTGATGCCTTGTCATTAACACGGGAAGGAAAGAGCACATCTAAATACTTAGAGAGATGAGCAGAGGGAGCTGGGTGTGCGCGGAGGGTCAGGGGTCACTGAAAAAAGCGTCATTAGTTAGGTAACACTGACATGTGAATGCAGCGGGGCAGCATCCATTCTTAAACACTTGTCAATTGGCGTGGCAATGAGGTGAAATATGTGTTATCGCTTATAATGGCTTGCCAGGGGAAGGTCGGCCTGTTTTACAATGGGAAGAGGAGGATGTGAACCTTAGGTGTTTCGCACGTAGCTTCCCTTTCCTTTAAGATAGTGCAAAGGTAACTTTGTGGTAATAGACTCCAACTTAGGCTTTCTAAAGGAAGCAGGAAGGGTTGTGAACCTGCTCCGGGAAATGATGGGAACAAGGTCTAACTGTGGTTTCTTTGTCTATATCTAGACAAACATTTACAATAACGTGCAAAAATAAGGATTTTGTTTCTCGGTTCTTCGTTTGGTTTCATGTTTCTCTTATTAAGAACCGCTGTGGCATTTACTGCCATTTCGATGGTGTTCCTGATAAGCATCTTTAAAAGAGAATGGGGTTTCTAATAAAGGTCATCTTGATGGTTAAGTGGTTCTTCACAGCGTCTGCCAAAAACCAAAGGGGAATCCATCTTGGTTCGCTTGTACTCTTGTTGCTATCTTATCTTGCTGTCTAAAATGACCTCCCAGCTCTGGAAGACGCTTGAGTTGTTCAGCAATTGTTCAGTCTAGCAATTTCACACAGGCTTAATGTGACATTTCAACTGGATCGTGATGAAGTAGCTATGACCAAACCGAGATGCATGTGAGGAGGGTCCAGCTTTTGTGTTTTGCGCGTATAATGACAAAAACAGCAAATTTATCATTGGACACTTAGGGGCCTTCTTGAAATGCGCTCTGCAATCCTTAAAAAATGAGATCAAATACAACCCCAACACTTATTATGCTTTTTGACCATTATTCGCAAAGCTTCCTGAGAGGAGATGACTTCTCAGGGTTTTTTCCTTTGTGAGATTTCAGAACTGAGAAGGAATCAACACAATGAGGTCATTGTATCCAATTGAAGTGTGGAGGTGAGAGATGGCCATTGGGGCTATCGTTACTGTCAACACACTGAGCTCAGTTTGAAGGAATGAAGAGGAGGGGGATATTGAGCTTATGGAAATGCCTTAGAACTTGTGAGAAGTGACTCACAAGTAGGGTTGGGAACCAACCCGTATGACTATTGTTGTCTGATAAGAGAACAAATGACTCCAATGAGCCGGTCCTTTGTAGAGAATCAACAACATACAGCACAACCTGTGTAGTCCGATTCCTTACAGAATGACATAATGAGCTGGTTCTTTGTAGTAAATCAACAAAATACAGCACAATCTGTGTAGTCCGATTCCCTACAGAATCATTTTAATGAGTCAGTCCTTTGTAGTGAATAAACAAAATACAGCACAACCGGTGTAGTCTGATTCCCTACAGAATGACTCTAATGAGTCGGTTCTTTTTAGTGAATCAACAACATACAGCGCAACCGGTGTAGTCTGATTCTCTACAGAATGACTCTAATGAGCCGGTTCTTTTCAGTGAATCAACAACATACAGGACAATCTGCGTAGTCCGATTGCCTACAGAATGACAATAATGACCGATTCTTTTTAGTGAATCAAAAACACAGCACAACCAGTGTAGTCCGATTATCTACAGAATGACTCAGTATGACTCTAATGAGCTGGTTCTTTGTAGTGAATTAACAAAATACAGCACAATCTGTGTAGTCCGATTGCCTACAGAATGACTCTAATGACCGGTTCTTTTTAGTGAATCAAAAACACAGCACAACCAGTATAGTCCGATTCCCTACAGAATCATTTTAATGAGTCAGTCCTTTGTAGTGAATCAACAAAATACAGCACAACCGGTGTAGTCTGATTCCCTAAAGAATGACTCTAATGAGTCGGTTCTTTTTAGTGAATCAACAACATACAGGACAATCTGCATAGTCCGATTGCCTACAGAATGACTCTAATGACCGATTCTTTTTAGTGAATCAAAAACACAGCACAACCAGGGTAGTCCGATTCCCTACAGAATGATTCTAATGAGTCGGTTCTTTGTAGTGAATCAACAAAATGCAGCACAACCGGTGTAGTCCGATTCCCTACAGATTGACTCGAGCCAGTTCTTTTTAGTGAATGAACAAAATACAACACAACCACAGTAGTCCGATTCCAGACAGAATGACTCAAACGAGACAGTTCTTTTTAGTGAATCAAACACAACCAACTAACTAAAAACAGGTAGTTAAAGATACACTTCACATGTACCATTTGTTTTTAATGAAATGAGTAAAATATTACCAAATGTTTTTTTTCACCAAATATTTACTCATTATAAACTACTAAAAGAATAATTAATGAACGAGAATCGATCACCCAAGAAATAGTTTGATCATTCACTCACCCTCATGTTGTTTCAAACCTCTCTCCTTACAAAGTCAAAAACAACATTGGACACCACTGCCTTTCATTACATGGAAAAATAATTTTTTAATAACTTTTATTGTGTTCATTCAGGTTTGGAAGAACATGAGGGTGCTTGCTTGACTGTACACTCCCTTGGTAACCTGCACTAATTGGAACCTTTTCCCGTAAGCAATTATGGACACAAATGCGCAGATATAAATCATTGCAACAGCTTCTTTCTTGAAATGTACTGAGAAATACAGTAAGGTTACATGATTCATTATTCCAATCCCATATCTGCTTCTTTGGGGTTAACATATAATTCCTGAGCACTCCCTGTTCTTCCTTGACTTGATAAATAGAGCTGAAAAAAAACAGGAACTCTTGGCCACTAGTGGAAAACAACAAGCACTTGATGCAACTTATGCAACATTCAGTGCCAAATGAACTCCTCCAGGATGTACTTGACTTTGAATGTTTAGGAACAAAACAAATGGCTCTGAGGATTGAAGAGGGTTTGCCGTGGGATGTGGACAGCTCTCTTATAGCAGGAATGTGGACAAGGGTTGTTTTGGGATGGGGGTGGATTGCAGTTTGAAGTGTAGGGGGAGGGCTTGAGTGTGAAGGGGGCTGGCCCAGGGGGGTCTGACTACAAGGAGACATGCTACTTGGCACACACATCGATGCATTCATTTCAACGAAACACAGGAAACAACTGCATTCTCACTGACTATCCAAGACACAGACCCTCAGGGGAATTTAGACGAAATTGACCTGATATTGTTGTGGACATGCTTGCTAGACTCTTCCTCGATAACTTGCACTAATTGGAGGCTTTTCCTGAATTCTGCAGGATGCATTACACACAGGTAAGATGCTTTTAGAAATGCAAACAATTCTAAACTAGTCTTACATGGTAAATATGAAATTCTAGAATGTGCAGTGCATACAATCACAGTCAGACTGATTGAGTAACAAGTATTTGATGACAGACAGAAAGCAGCAGTTAAAATAACTAGTATGACCATATTAAGTTTTGGCATCAGGGAGCTGAGATGAACATTGGTCACTTGGAATATTGCAGAGCCAATAGACAATTTTGAGATCTTATCATTCAAATCACATTTGCCAGGATTTTTCTCACTTTTACTGTTTTTTCAACTTTTTCTTAATCAAATATCAATATGAAGTAACCAGTAACCGCTATTTAATACTTCAGAGGCTCATTAATTTGAGTTTTATGCTGTGAAATTTGCTGAACCAATTGAGTCAGCGCGAAGAATGTAGTGAAATATTCAAATATCTAGGTGTCCAAATATTTAAGATTAAAAATAAGTCACAATTTGCATGTTATCAGCCATATATCTGAATATGGGAGACGTGTCTTGATTCGTGCAAGTTTAATTGACCTACAGCAGTACCACAAAACCAGTCATGTAATTTTTTTTTAAATTGAGATTTATACATTATCTGAAAGCCGAAAAAAGGTTCTCCACTGATGTATGGTTTGGAGGATACAACTATTTGAAAATCTGGAATCTGAGGGTGCAAAAAATTCAGATATTGAGAAAATCACCTTTAAAGTTGTCCAAACGAAGTTCTTAGCAATGCATATTACTAATCAAAAATTACATTTTGATATATTTATGTAGAAAATTTGCAAAATGTCTTTATGGAACATGATCTTTATTTAATATCCTCATGATTTTTGGCATAGAAGAAAAATCCATAATGTTGACCCATGAAATGTATTGTTGGCTATTGCTACAAATATACCTGTGCTACTTATGACTGGTTTTGTGGTCCAGGGTCACATTTATCTCCATCTCTATCCAAGTATACATAACACAATGCATAATTGAATATTTGAAGGACTAAATACATATATTTGCTAAATAAAATAGCTCAAAACTGAGCAATTGTAGATTGTACATGCCAAGAACTATATCTATATATCTAGTAACCGATTTCTAATACAAAGGTGGCACAGAAAGTGTATTTAGATGTTTCTACACACTTTAATGCTGCTCAGATGTGGCATGAATTCATTTACACAGCAATTACAACTGTATACTTTGATACTAGGTGCAGAGGTGGGTTTAAGCAGGTATAATTTAGTCTGGTTTTTATGTGGCATTGCGTCTTTACGCTAAATTTTGTAGGTATGGCGTAGCCTTAGATCTAAGCATCTTTGGTCTATTAGTGTTCACCAAACATGCACTTGTACAATGTACATAAAATGTCTGTGTTAGTTAGTGTTGTGGTTTCATTAAGCTATCTTCAGGCTCTATACTGCATAGATCAATGCTTAGCAAAATCATTGCTTGTAGCATGTCAAACTCACTCTGCTTACTTGAAACTTTACATTAGAGAAACTTTCATATCCCAGACTTGACAACAGTGGCACTATGAAGCCCAGGCTTGTTTAATCTCAGCCTCAGGTGGAATGGTTGTAATCCAAACCTCAGTTAATCCACACACCAGTCTGTGTTTATTTCATAAGTGTTTCATATTTGGCACAGTAACTCCCTGGGCCAGCGCTGAACACACACTTTTTCCTGTAGGAGGTGCCAGTCAGATTAGCGGCGTACATCTGGAGCGTGTTTACATTTCACGGCTGTTCTGACTTCTTAAAAATGACCTCTCTTCAATGTTTCTTTCCTCCTACGTATGTTTCTTTGAAAACAGGGCAGGGTAGATCCGCTCTGTTTTTGTTTTTGCCACAAAGCCACACATTGTGTCCGTGCCAGCGAGTGACAAGGTGTAATATGAGTGCTTGTGTATGTTGGCCCTGGAAGCCACAGCAGGCATTTCCTACTCTCCAAGACATTTGTAAAGAAAGTTGGCAGAGAAAAAAATACCAAAGGTTTTAGATCAGATTATTCAAATATGTGAGACTGAACCACAAATCCAGTCATACAAGTCCATTTCTTTGAAGATTTGAGTTTGTTAGGATAGGGCAATATTTAGCCAAGATACAACTATTTGAAAATCTGGAAAAAAAAAAATCTAAATTTTGAACAAAATCACCTTTAAAATTGTCTAAATGAAGTTCTTAGCAATGCATATTAAATAAATAAATAGCAACGCATTATCAAAAATGTTTGATGTATTTACAGTAGAAAATCTATAAAATATCTTCATGGAACATGATCTCTACTTAATATCCTAATGATTTTTGGCATAAAATAATCATTTTGACCCATACAATGTAGTTTTGGCTACACTCTTAAAAATAAAGGTGCTTCATGATGCCATAGAAGAACCCTTTTTGTATCAATGGTTGCATAAAGAACCTTTAACATCTGAAGAACCTTCCTGTTTCACAAAAGGTTCTTTGTGGCTAAAGAAGGTTCTTCAGATTATAAAAAGGTAAGAAAGAGATGGTCCTTTAAAGAATCTTTGACTGAATGGTTCTTTGTGGAACCAAAAATGGTTCTATGGCATCACTGTGAAGAACCTGTCAAAGGACCTTTATTTTTAAGAGTGTACTCTACAAATATACCAATGCTACTTAAGACTGGTTTTGTGGTCCAGGGTCACATATATTAATTCAGGGTTTTTCTAAAGCATTTAAAATGATTTAAAATCCTCGTCGAAGTTCTGGGATCTGACCATTCATTCTCATTCAGGTGTGGTAATTTGCATTTTCATTCGACCGGGGTCATAGAAGGTGAGCCATATTGTGATCAAGCCAATCCAAATGACATTTTCCATTAGGAGAACAGGGAAAATGTTATCAGCCTCAAGATATCCCTACCTATCAATGTCTCTTTGTATTGCAAATCTACTATCTTTGCTTCTCAGGGTAGTTAAAACACTGGGAACAACAGATAACTCATAACACGCAGACCAGAAACCATCTTACATATAGTGAGCAATCAAGACCTTTGATAAAACATTCAATGTGTAATCTATCACATAATGGACTGAGAATGGTTAGGACTTTCTCTGTAACTCGGGGGCTAGCCGAGGGGGCTTGTGAAGCTTCAACCTCAACCCAAACAAGGGCGTTCACGCACTATATCGGGCTCATTTGCAATTTAAAACACAAAGTAGGAGCGTTCCTTTTCAACACCTTGGGACCAAAGGCATTTTATCTGACAGAAAGGACTCTGAAGTGCTTAAGCATCAAGATAAAGAAGGCCTGGAGAAAGAGCCACGAGTGTTTAATCCTGCTTCGTGTACACATTGACATCTTATCTGCAAGCTCAAGGCTTGGCCTGAAAGGCAAGACTCTGCTGACATTTCAAAGCGCAACTTCCCTTTGCCTTTAAATATCTGGCAATTCTCAAAGATAGATAAAGGAAACCTCACACTGTGTATCAGCATTGGGAGTTGCTCTCCATTTGAAGATGTTTCGAGAACATTCTTCTCTTAAAGATAATGCATATTTCACAAAACAGATGCAGCTGTAATCTATCTATTAAAATCTAAAACCTCTATTTTTTTTTTTTTATCTGAACAGTGGCCCCATCTGATGAGTCTTGAGACTACATCAGGGATCTGGCCCACTACTCGGGCACCAGACATGGACTCAAGAGCCAAAGTGGCTATTGGATTTCAGAGGAGCTCAACCTCTGATGACGACTCTGGATGTGCTTTGGAGGAGTATATATGGGTTCCTCCTGGACTACGACCTGAGCAGGTAAACCTTAACCTTTCATGTCTTCTCACATGCATAGATTTCTCATCAAAGTTGATGGCTGAGAGTCATAGCTAGACGTGTAACGCATAACTCATGCTTTTGATACTTCCAATTATCCGCTGGCATCCAAACGTTTCATTTCTGACTCCACAATTTTTAGACATATTTCATGCCAGACAGAAGCACCTGATTCAAAGCATTCCCAGAAAAACTTGTGGTTTTACTTCAAGTCTGATTCTTAGCCAATTTAGGTTAGTGATATAACACCAGCCAGTCAAGCTTTTGAAGTTAAACGGCAGCCTTCACACTTGGGTATGAGATTATCAGAGTGTCTGAGCTTCTGAACGTGAGGCATCTCATGTACCCTGAAACACAGCTGCACGTGACTATGCGCGGAGGCCAACAGCTCTTAATGAATGTGCACTTTGACGTGGGCAAAGTCTGGCAAGCTTTGACCCTCTCAACCTTGACATTGAGCACACATGCGACGTATATCTGACTGACAGGGTGTTGATGCGCAGCACAAAGCCAGCTGAAAGTAACAGAAAACTTTGAAAGGCCAGAACAACTAGTGTAGAACCACAAAAAGATTGGAAAATTGGTGAGAGAAAATATTTACATGTTTAAAAGTCAACCGTTTTTCTTAGTAAAGAAGAACTATGATTTAACGGTAATTGCTTTTAATTCTCCCTGCGGTATACAAACCGTTGCAGGCATTTTATTTCCCCACAGAGACGAGTCTCAGCAAGTGAAGTCATTGATGGCAAAATGCTTAAACAAACTACTGCCATACTCTGGCAGGAAAATTAGGAGCATTGTTTTCAAAACATATCAAATGACTAGGCTTTTTAGTTTTGTATGTTGATTCATTAAAAAAAGTTTGCTAGATGCTACATTTTTCTTTTACGCCAAAAATCATTAGGGTATTAAGTAAAGATTATGTTCCATGAAGATATTTTGTAAATTTTCTACTGTAAATATATCAAAATCTAATTTTTGATTAGTAATATGCATTGCTAAGAACTTCATTTGGACAACTCTGAAGGCGATTTTTCCAAATTTTCTAACAGTTGTATCTCGGCCAAATATTGTCCTAGCCTAACAAACCATACACCAATGGAAAGCGTATTTATTCAGATTTATAATGGTGTGTAAATCTCAATTTTTAAAAAATTGCCCCTTATGGCTGTTTTTTTGGTCCAAGGTCACATAATACACCACTATGTTAAACGGTCCCACTTTATATTAATTGGCCTCAATTACTATGTACTTGCATTTAAATGAATCATTTAGTGCTATGAACTTATTGTGTATATACATGTTTTCACATTGTACTTTTTGTTAAAAACCTGTATGTAATTACATTTATAATTACACTGTTGACCCATCCCAAACCTGTTCCTAACTTTACCCGCATCCCATCTCAATAGCAGCAAAAGTGTTTTGCAATACATAATGAACACAATAAGTGCATTGTACTTATTTTTGATGCAAGTACATACACTGCAAAAATTTGTCATCAGTTTCAACTTAAACCTAAGTTCAGCAGCTGCTTTAAAATTTTAAGTTAAATCAACTTAAACTACAAGTAATTTCAACTAATTTTATTGTTGTGATTTGAAATAACTTGTAGTTTTAAGTTGATTTAATTTAAAATTTTAAGGCAGCTGCTGAACTTACGTTTTTAAGTTGAAACTGGTGAAATCTTTTTACAGTGTAGTAGTTTAGGTTAAATGTGACCCTGGATATCAAAACCAGTCTTTAGTAGCACGGGTATATTTGTAACAATAGCCAAAATTACATTGTATGGGTCAAAAATATCAATTTTTCCTTTATGGCAAAATCATTAGGATATTAGGTAAAGATCATGTTCCATAAAAAATATTTTGTAAATATATCAAAACCTAACATTTTATTGGTAATATGCATTGCTAAGAGTTTCATTTGCACCTTCAGATTCCAGATTTTCAAATAGTTGCATCTCGACCAAATATTGTCCTATGCAAACAAACCGATTAATACCAGTAATTACGAACTGGTTTTGTGGTCCAGGGTCACAAATGTCAAGGTTAAATGTCACTTCATAAATTACAATATTTAATAATAATATATTTTAAGCTAGCTATTGAATTACACAAACACAAGTTAGCTATTGAATCACATTAACTTATCATATAGTACCTTATTGTAGTGTTACCGTTTCAAAAATATTACCAGTGTCAAAGCTGGCGTTCCTCTGTGCATTGGCTTAAACTGCTTGAATTGTCCTTGTGTGGTTCAAGCACTAGTCCCAACAAAACAGCCATTTAAAAACCATGCTTTCTTGCCCTGCTGTGTGCAGTAAGCAAACAGAAATGAGACTGTGTCTAGGGGCTAGTTGGCACTTTCCTGAAGCAAGGCAATAGACAAACACACATGCAGAAGCAACGGGGGTGGAGGCTGGTCTGGAGCAAAGCTGAATGTGTTTTTCTAACCCCCACCTTCTCCTCGTTTTTCAAAACGTGGTGTGGGAGGCCTGACATCCTCATGAAAGCTCTTCTCTCCATTCTGTGAAATGCTCTGCAATCAGCTCTAAATGAGGAAAGAACTCCAACTTGAAGGCGAAAACATAATTCCTGAGATTTACAGAGAATTAAGGGCAATTTGTATGACGGCTCTCCGTATCAAATCCCACTCGCATCCCAAGCCCACTGCTACAGAAATAACAATCTGCCTTCATCTGGATAGTAACACTTAAACGCAAGGAACATTCCAGCAGGCATCTATCTTTGTGTCTTTAATGGCGTACCGCACCATAAATATTCCTCAGGGTCGCCACTGACAGACACCGCTGTTTAAACGCTTTGTCCCGGTCAATGATATACCCACTTCCCCCTTGTTGGGGGAGACAATCGGGAGAAGCCTGTATGACAGGTTGAATGATGTAGCACCAATTGAGGCTGGTGTCTCATTTCAGCTTTCAGCTGTTGAAAGCAAACCCTAATCCTCTCACTCTCTGTTTGCCCTCTTTCCCCATCAGGTTCAGATCTACTTTTCGTGCCTGCCAGAGGAGAAGGTGCCATATGTCAACAGCCCTGGAGAGAAACACAGGATCAGACAACTACTCTATCAGCTGCCACCACATGACAATGAGGTATGAGGAAAAAAAACTCAACAATGAAAGTGACAGAGATAACTGCTAGAATACACAATGGTTTTACTAGAGGACTTTATGATCTCGAAGATAAAAGTTCTTTCTCCTTTCCTCTAGCAGCAAAAAAATGTTCCTGTGTGATTTTTATGGCGCTCGCTGTAAGTCTTAGAATTGTGTACTTTAGCAAATTCCCGGCATAACTGTGGGTTACAGATCTAAAAGGCTCTTCACGTGTGGCATCATTGTTTACCCCCCCTGCAGGGCCAAATTGTTTGTCTTTTGTCATCTTGTATGAGTTCCACAAGTCTGTTGTAAACTTTGAGGTCAATTTGTGTATTTTTTAACTTGGCCCCAGAAAAGCGGGAAAAGAAACTCACGACTTTGGCATCAAATGCAAACATTTCCCACCCCTTTAAAAGATGATGAAGCCTTTGATAAAACTTCTTTTGTTTTTCATTTATGCAACTAAAAATTTTGTACCTTTGCTTCGACACAGATCCGATACTGCCAGTCCCTCAGTGATGAGGAGAGACGAGAACTCCACATGTTCAGCGTTCAGAGGAAGAAAGAGGCACTCGGGAGGGGAACACCGAAACTGCTTCCCAGAGCCCTGCAGCACATTTGCGAGCATGTATGCATAAATGTTTCTGGTATTTTTCCCACCATCTGTAGAAATTTTAAATTGCAAATATCAAAGAGGCCACACTGAAACTCCTACAGGTGATTTTGTGAATTGCTAAACTTGAAGGAAAATATACAGTCGTTCCTGTGACCATATCAAATCTACTTACGGTTATGAAAATGCAGTTTCTGCTTCATGCTACATTCGCTTGGAAACAATGTTGACTTGTCATGGCAAATCAGACAACTTGGAATCAGGCAAATGGTCCAATTATGGCCTAAAGACAACCAAAGCACAGAGAAAATTCATGGAAAAGATTAAGTATTACAACACACAGTCTTTGGCTGTAGACCATCTCCTTCAGGGGCTGGAGTTAGCACATGAGAGCCAGTTCAGAGGGTTGTTTCCTGTTGAGAAGACTTATAAACACAAACCAAAAAAGTCTAGCATCATAATACCTCCGAAAAACAGATGTATCCCTTCACCACAAATTGCCACACAAGACACTGCAGAGCAGTGCTAATCTCAGGTCTCTGGTTTCCGTTGCCGAAAAAAATTTGCGGGACACTCAACACCCCTGTTTCCAAGGCCAACGGCCATGTAGTAATAATGGGAAGCAGCTGTGAAATGAATACTTTGGCAAAAGTACTTATAAAAAGACCATGATCATGCATTTGGTCATGCTCAGTTGGTCTTTCAACAGAGATGGGGGTCCATTTTAATTAAAACTTAATGTCTTTGTTCCAGAGAAGAACGCAGAGTAAAACCCAACAAATTGTAGGATGATTTTGAGTGACCAAAGCAACTATAAGCAAACCTTTTGATACTAATAAAATCTTACTTTGAATTCCAGTGTAAGGAGAACATCAAGGGTGGAGAGATGGCAGTGTTCGCTTCACGTGCAGGCCCCGGACCCTGCTGGCACCCAGCATGCTTTACTTGCTCCACCTGTCATGAACTTCTGGTAGACCTCATCTATTTCTACCACAATGGCAAAATCTACTGCGGTAGACATCATGCAGAACTTCTGAAGCCACGGTGTTCAGCTTGTGATGAGGTGAGGATATATATAATTTTTTAAAGTGTGAACCCCAATATGCAAAACTAAATGCACATGTGAATAAGATCTAATCTTGTGTCTCTTCACAGATAATCTTTGCTGACGAGTGTACTGAAGCTGAAGGTCGTCACTGGCACATGAAACACTTCTCTTGCTTTGAGTGCGAGACTATTCTCGGAGGACAGAGGTACATCATGAAGGATGGCCGACCCTTCTGTTGTGGATGCTTCGAGTCGTTATATGCAGAGTACTGTGAGGCCTGTGGGGAGAATATTGGTGAGTTACCTCAGAAACAACTGAAACTGTTTGGGAGAGATGTCTATTGCTGCTCCTGGAGGGTCACCTTCTTGCAGAACTTTAGCATCAAGGGAACCCTGGGTATTAAGACTTGCATGGCTTAATATAACTGTGGGGGGCGCCATTATTTTTGATGGCGTAAAATGGTTGCACTTAATACCCGGGTTCCCATTTCAACCTGGTCCAACATACCTGCTACAAGGTATTAAGTAATCCTGAAGACCTTGATTGGCTGGTTTAGGTTTGTTTAGGGTTAAAGCAAACCTCTACAGGAAAGTGGCACCTCAAGGACCAGGACTGGACATCTCTGTCACACCTGTATGAATATCTGGTTAAAAAAAACAGCATTACTCATTTGTTGATTTACCTTTATTCAGGAGTCGACCATGCTCAAATGACGTATGAGGGTGTACACTGGCATGCTACTGACAAATGCTTCTGTTGTGCCCAATGCAAAACCTCCTTGCTGGGTTGCCCCTTCCTTCCGAAAGAGGGCCGGATCTACTGCTCTAAGGACTGTAGCCTAGGTGAGGACGTCCATGCTTCAGACTCTTCAGACTCGGCTTTTCAGTCTGCCAGATCACGGGAATCTCGACGTAGCATACGAATGGGCAAGAGCAGTCGCCCTACAGAGCAGTGCCAGCAGACAAAACTCTTTTCAGCAACAGATTACAGGACCTCTAGTCTTTGTGGGGACAACACAGAGACGGTGTGTCATCAGCTGGAGAGACTTAACTTCACAGAGGACTGGAGAGACCGGGATGAGCAAGAAGGCCCTGAGGACTGTGTGGAAGATTGGGCTGAGCATGAAGACTACATGACTCAGCTGCTACTGAAATTTGGAGACCGTGGTGTCATTCACACCGAGGACACCAGGCCGGCCGAGCCGTGGATGATGAAAGACTCCGAGACCAACAGGACCAAACCTGAAATGAAAATCAGCACCCATAATTTAGCAAGTAGGAAGCACCACACTGACATGTACTGGGCCCAGTCTCAGGATGGACTTGGAGACTCTGCCTATGGCAGCCACCCTGGTCCAGCTAGTGCTAGAAAGATTCAAGAGCTGGAGATGGATCAGGCAGCAGTACCTGGATTCTGGTCTGAGCCTAGACAGTGGTATGAAGACTCAATGGAGTGCATTACAAGTGAATTCCAGAAGGCAGAGCACAACATTGGAGATTCTATGGATTCCCTAGCTCTCTCAAACATTACAGGTAGGAATTTTCAAACAGTCTCTATCAGAGTCTTGCTCCTCCTTGTGAATGAATCTTACTCATAACATGTTTTTTTATTTCTCAGGAGCTTCAGTGGATGGAGATAGGAAAGACAGACAGACCATCTACTCCCTCCAAAACCTGAAAGACCAAGAGAGAGAGATGGACGAGTGTGATAACATCAGTAACATGGGCACACTAAACTCCTCAATGCTCCACAGGAGTGCAAATTCCCTGAGGAGTTTAAACTCAGAGTTGGAACGTGAGGAGACACTGAGGCAAAGAGAAAGAGAAGACGAGGAAGAAGATGACCGAGTTCCTCCTTATTTTGGAGAGGAACCACCCTCTCCACTGCATCTTCCAGTGCTGAGAAGGACCAAGTCCCAATCTCAGCCCCAATCCAGACCTCAGCAAGTAAAGTTCTCTGACGATGTTATGAATAAAGGATACCTCGGCGGACTAGGCTTGAGGCAACCGCCGATGAGCGAGAGGACTCGCAGACGGACCTATCACATGGAGGAGGAACCACAGAGACATCCTGCTAGCAGACATCACAAACGCAGACAGGGCCGGAAAACACGCTCTGAAAACGCATTGCACCTGGCTTCCAAAAATCGGGGAAAATTGCATGTTGTGCCTCAGATAATCAGCTCAAGCATACCAGAGCCAAGGAATGGTATTCTTCTAAATCACTCAGCACACAGTCACCACCCTTATCATCAAACCCCAACAGACTATGCTCAGCAGGGCATGGTCCGAATGGACCACTTGCAAAACTTTTGTGACGACGATGATGATGATGACGACTGGTGTTCAACATGCTCCTCTTCATCTTCAGAGTCTGAGGCGGAAGGGTTCTTTCTTGGTCAGCCCATCCCAAAACCCAGATCCCAAAGTTTTCATTATTACACAGAGGACTATCCAACTCGCGTCACCGCTTTAACGCCTCCTTTCGGCACACGGACCAAACTAAAAAAGAAAGGTCATAAGGGCAAGAACTGCATAATTTCGTAGACTTCAGACTAAAATCCTGGAACATACACATGCGTGATTCTAAAGAAGCTGGAAAACTTTTTTTTTTTTTTCTAGATTTAAGTTGTCGGAGTGTCCATTGTCTTGCTGTTGTATGAACAATGTAATATTTCTTTGTACATTGTATAGCAAATGCATTATTCCCAAAAAGCAAAATTTCTTGAGTAGCGTGTAGACTAACTAAATAATTATTTAATAGTGCAAGCAATGTATATTTGTTAAATTAAGATTGGAATACTGATATTTTTATATCCAAATATGTTAAATCAATAAGTACCACAATTCCTGACCTGAGATGGAGTTTTTATGATTATAGACCAACAAAATTGAGCTTTGCCAGTTTATTGACCAGGGGTTTGCAAATGCAAAATATATATGCACTATTCATTTGCTTAATGGTTTCGTTTTGTTACTCTGCAGGTGTAATAACTGCACCCTTAAACATTTTTCTGTCTACAATATGCTTATGCGCTTAAACAGTGTTGGGGAAATTTTCTCTCTATTATGTACATGTCACCACAGGTAACCATACTATCCCTTTTTAACATTAAGATGTCAATAAAATAATTGAAGAGAGATTTAATACATTCCCTTGCAATCTGACTTTTTTTTTTTTCATTTATTCATAGGCTGCTTGAGAAAACTAAAAATGAATGATCACTAAACATAGCAACTTTATTTAATTACAAACATGAAATCACAAAAGGGCTTAAATCAAAAGGAAAAAACATGCATTGTAGTATTACAAAGGAAAAACTACACAAATACTTGTGTTGGGTTTTCACAATATAGCGACTGGAAATGTGATTTTAAAAAACGATGCATTATTTTCAACAGTACTACAGATAGCAGCATTTTGCTGAACCCATAAAGATTACTTACCATAATTCATTCATTAGCCTTCCTCATTGGTTTGAATGTGACTTAATTGGCAACAACATAGAACCCAGTTTATACACATTTGACCAGAACAAATTCCATCATCTACTAAATCTCCTTAATGGGTTAATAAACTCTACAGCTTCTGCAAAAAATAAGGAACAGACCAAACCCACTTCTGACATTGCTTTCCTTGCATTTGCCATCTATTTTTTTTTTATTAATCTTAATGTTGAAAGGTTACAAAAAGATTACACAACCTAGCATTGACTAGTGTCAATGTATGAATTGAACGGCATAAATGAAATACATAAAGACACTTCCCTTGCTTCTTTGCACACCAGGAAGATTTCTTTTAGGTGGACACTGAATACACAATGTACAATGGCTTTTACATAAACCATAAAAAACAATGAAGGACATTTATGTAGGTACAGAGGGGGAAAAAAACAAACAAATCAAAACAAAACTGCTGATTGAGTAAAACGAAGCCACCTTAGACAGCAGGTTCAGGCTGTCGTACCACCTCATCGAGTTCAGTAATGAAGTTTTTCAAGTCATCAAGGCATCGCTCACGGATCTCAATCAGGTTTTCTTTTAGTGGGTTCTGGAGGTGCTTCTCTAAGCTGGGTTCCTTGGCCACCAGCATCTTCACCACCATGCCAAATGTCTCACAGTCCTGACGATAGACCTATAAAACACAGCATAATGTTTGAAATTATAATGCAATTTAATCCAACATGTACAGCTGCTCAGCAGGGACGCTTCCTGGTCACTTGATTTGTTTTCTCTGATTGGATAACAAATTAACCAGCTGTAAATGCCCTCCAAAATGCTTGAGACATATTTAAATCTGACCGCTCAAACCCACAAGAGGTGGCCTGGGATGCATTCACACCCACAAAAGTGACCCTGAATCACAAAACCAGGCATAAGGGTAAATTATTTGGCCAGATACAACTATTTAAAAATTCTAAATACTGGGAGAATCTGCTTTAAAGTTGTCCAAATGAAGTTCTTAGCAATGCATATTACTAATCAAAAATTAAGTTTTGATATATTTACGGTAGGCAATTTACAAAATATCTTCATGGAACATCTTTAATTAAAACCTAATGATTTTTGGCATTAAAAAAAATGATCATTTTGACCCATACAATGTATTTGTGGCTATTGCTACAAGATACCTGTGCTACATAGGAGCGGTTTTGTGGTCCAGGGTCACATATGTAAATTTTACTCCTCTCAAAATATTAAAATAATAAATGTGTTATGGAGTTTTATAGGTATATGACATGTTATAGTCAGATATGATGAGTGATGAGTAGTTGAGTATCTCTTCAGCAAGCCGGCGTACAAACTTCTGCAAATGAAACTGAAAGTAAATCGCAGATGCTCAACACACAATCATCTTTATGAAAAGTAGTAAGACTAACTTATCTTTCCAGTGCTGATGCCACTCTCTCTCTCCTACTGCTGTCTTTGGTCTTGAAATTAGCTGATGATGAATAAAATGCAGCACATATCTGTTGCATTTGTTGATGTGCTATATTTGCATATGAAACGGCAATTGAAAAACTATTTCTATGAAAGCACGTTTCCGCCAACTGAGTAAAAAATAAAAAAGGTTATTCGGACTTTTTCTCATAATTCTAAATTGCACGATATAAACTCGCAATTTTAACTTCTCGTTCTCTTTAATGTTAACTTCAATGTTCTCAGAACATTTCTGACTTAATTTCTCTAAATAGCTAGTTTTTTTTTTAGAATTGTGATACAGAAACTCACAATTGCGACTTCTAGTCCAAGTCCAATTTTGAGAGGAAAATACAGATTTTTCTTTTATACTTCATAACTCCCAGTTGAGAGTTTGTCATGCAATTCTGATTTAATTTCTCTAAATTGCGAGTTTATAGCTCGCAATTCTGACTCTGACTTTTTTTTTTTAATTGTGAGATATAAACTCGCAATTGCGACTTATAAAGTCCGTTTTTGAGGGGAAAAAAGACTGATGTTTTCAGAATTGCATATTTTTTTTTCTCAGAATTGCAAGTATGTCTCGCAATTCTGACTTTATAACTCGCAAATATGAGTTTATATCTCGCAATTTTGACCTTTTTTTTTTTTTAATTTAGAGATATAAACTTGCAATTGCGACTTATAAAGTCCAGTTCTGAGGGGAAAAAAGACTGTTCTCATAATTGCGACTTTTTTTTTTCAGAATAGCAAGTTTATAACTTGCGAGTTGCGGGTACACAATACTGACTTGATTTCTCTGAATTGGGGGTTTATTTTTCACAAAAGCAAGTTTATATCTTACAATTCTGAGAAAACTCAGAATTGTGAGTTTATAGCATGTAATTCTGACTTTGTAACTCGAAATATCTAAATTCCGAGAAAAAAAAAAAAATAGTCACAACTGTGAGATGTAAACTAGCAATTGTGAGAAAAAAGCCAAAATTACAATTAAAAAAAAAAAAAAAAAAAGGGGTCGCAATTACCTTTTTTATTTAGTGGCAGAAACAGACTTCTATAGATTTATATCACTGGCTATCCTAGTCACCACATAACAGTGTATGTTCATGTCTAGTCACTTACAAAAAACTATAGCTCAAAATATCAAAAGAATCTCATCGAAAAATGTGGTACTGCAAAATGTGATTTTCTTTTCCATCCAGCTTTCTAACCAACATAAAAACACATGCATTGACAAGCTCAGACTACAATTTCTTGGTAATAATTCTTCCCGGAGCTCAACAATAATTGTTTTTCTGCTGAGCAAATCTTTCAGATCTGTGATTACCCTGTTGACATTTTCATTGGCCTTAAAAAAAAAAAAAAACTAAACAATAAATTTTTAAAGCAGCAAAGATGCAGCATTACTCTGACTGGAAACAATATACTGTGCTTGTACTTTACTTTCATGGCAAATGCATTGTGTTGACAATCACAACACAGCCTTAAGACCCATCTCATCGAACAGACCACGAAAGCATCTTTAATCAAACTTTTTCTATTCACAGAAGACATGGGGATGGAGAGCGGTTTTGTTGTGTATTTGGGAGAACATTCTGCCTTTCTGATCTGCCATCCAGACGATAGAACAAAGCCCCAAACCAAAACTCTCAGAGCTCAGTTATGTTTACTGTGGTTGGATAATCAAACACTTCTGGACATCAAAGCAATGCTTCAGACCCAGGGGAGTCTGCATAACCTCTGCAATTACCTTCACTCACACACAGCCCTTAGGACATGTAACTTATAGCTGGAGATCATATCTCGAAATTTACTCTACAATTTACATCAGGAGACAGTGATAAAATCAAACTGTCACGACTTTACGATGGTATGGCGCAACACGATGCGCCCAACCAAAAATGAAAGAAACCGATGGTCAAACATCTCAGCAGTTTCCGACACGGCCCTGACATTACATAACCATACAACAACATCTGGAAGTACTTAAAATATAACAGGAACTGAAAACTTCAGACATGATTACACCAAAATAGACAATTCATATCTTCCGTGATTCCTGCTACCTGCCCCCAACCATTCTGGAAACTAAAAGTGGCCACCCAACTGATTGTGCTGACTAACATTTTTTTTTTTTTTGCAGCGAGCTCCTCATTAACTGCTCACATAAGGGCTCTTTCCCATGGCTGAGTCAAGTTCTAGTAAAATGAGATCACCTGGTTCCAGGAATAACCGAGGCCCACACACAAAGCCTAAAGTTCTTGTGTGAGAACTGCCTCTAATAGTCATTAAGTCGAATAGGTTCAATGAGAAGACTCTAATAGTCAATTAGAACATTCCAGAATAGAAGGGATAAATGATGTAGAAAGGAAGTTCTTTGTAGCCTGAGGCTGCAGGTTAAGAAAGAGTGCAGTTAAAGAGTCAATCTGTGTGACTGTTTAAATTGCATTAACACTCAACTAATAAACCTGGTTGCTGGAGCTTTGTAGCCTATGTGCCATTTTAAAAAGCCAAACAGGTTGAAAATAACATTAGTTATAAATTTAGGTACTATATACTAAGAGAGTTTAAACTAGTAGTAATAGACTAAATTGTAGACTATTTTTGTTTTCTTTGCACACAAAGTATTCTCGCAGCTTCATAAAATTACAGTTAAACCACTGTCGTCACATGGACTATTTTAACAATGCCCTTACTACCTTTCAGTTGCATTGCTGTCTACGCTGGGTCAGAAAGCTCTTGGATTTCATCCAAAAAAATCTTCATTTGTGGCCCGAAGATGAGCGAAAGTCTTGGTTTGGAGTGATATGAGGGTGAACAATTAATGACAATTCCCAACCAATCCTTTAATGTCTCTCTCTCTCTCTCTCTCTCTCTATATATATATATATATATATATATTTTTTTTTTATTTTTTTTTATTATTATTATTATATACAGATCCTGGCCCTACAAGACAAAGACAGTACACAGATTCCCATGAATAACTGAAATAACAGTTAATGTGGGCGTTATGGTACTATTATCGAAATGTCATCTGAGTACAATAGAAAAGACTCAATAAGCAGGGATGAACTGAAGCAGAGTTTAACAGGACTTTCCGAAAGACCAATATTTTTAAAGCAAATGTATTCTATTCGCAACTATTTTTATGCTACTTTGTAATGATTGAATTAAACATTTTAATTTCATCGATTGTGATTCTAACTAGGGCTGTCAAACGATTAATCACGATTAATCGCATCCAAAATAAAAGTTTATGATTACATACTGTATGTGTGTACTGTGTGTATATATTAAGTATATATAAATACACACACAAACATGTATATTAAAGAAAAATGTTTTAGATTTATATATAAAATATTTATAATTCTATATATAATCTAAATTAAACACAAGTATAACTATCCATACATATAAGTATTTTTTAATATAAGTAAGTCTATACATGTATGTGTGTGTATTTATATATACATAAGAAATATACACAGTAAACACACAATTAGTATGTAAACAAACTTTTATTTTGGATGCGATTAATCGCGATTAATCGTTTGACAGCCCTAATTCTAACACATATGTGACACTGGACCACAAAACCAGTCATAAGGGTCAATTTTTTTATTTGAGATTTATACATCATCTGCAAGCGGAATAAATACGCGTTTCATTGGTGTATGGTTTGTTAGAATAGGACAATATTTGGCAGAGATGCAACTATTTAAATTTCTATAATGTGAAGCTGCAAAAAAAAAAAAAAAAAACTAAATATTGAAAATACTGTCCAAATGAAGTTATTAGCCATCGATGTTACTAATACAAAAAATTAGTTTTGATATATTTATAGTAGGAAATTTACAAAATATCTTCATGGAACATCATCTTTACTTAAAATCCTAATGATTTTTTGGCATAAAAGAAAAATTGATAATTTTGACCCATACAATGTATTTTTGTCTATTGCTCCAAATATACCCCTGCTACTTAAGACTGATTTTGTGGTCCAGGGTCACATATTGCTTTGCTATGTTCTGTTAGGAAATGTTTTATTATTTTGAACATACAAAGCCACCTTTACTAGCCACACTGAGATTCAATTATTCATAACAATGCCAAGAATGCTGGGAAGCGATTTCCTAGTGCATGCTCTACTTCCATAGACTTCCTGAGAACCCCACCTCTGTTACCCAATCAAACAGGAAAGTTGAACGGGACCTCGAGAGTGCGTGTGTTCTTGTTCAGCCTTTCATGTGTCATTTTTGTACTGTGGGAGGCTGATTCCTGATTCCGGGTAAAGATAGCAGAGAATTATTCAGGGAGGGTGGGAGAGACAAGAAGGGCAAAGTGGGAAAGTATCTATACACTAATAACTTTCACAGCGGTTCCGAAAAAGTTCAGTTCAGACTAAAATTAGGTTTATTATATAAAACCTTAGAGTATAAAGTTTTGGCGTATCAAATTTCAATACATTCAGCTGTACGCCCAGCAATATGGACTAAAATCAGTTAAATGCAATGAACTTTTACTGTAAATATATGTGACCCTGGACCACAAAACCAGTCTTAAGTAGCACGGGTATTATTTGTAGAAATAGCCAAAAATACATATGGGTGAAAATTATCGAGGATACTAGGAAATTAAGTAAAGATCATGTTCCATTAATTTACAATCCCAAATAATTTATTTTAAGGATGCATATCCAACTTAACGAAGGTTATAAAAGTACTCTAATGCCTGTGTTCTAAAACAAGAGCACAGAAAAAGCATAGCAAAACAACATGTAAGGGTAATGGTCTTTAGGGGCGACTGTGCGTCAGTCTATTATTTTATTTGATCTGACATTTTCAGATCAGAAACATCAAACGCGATTAAAGAACGAAGGAGTCAAACATCCCAGATGGACCTCAAAAGCTTTGCTTCAGACCTAGATTAAGCCTCACCGTGGACTGCAGAACTATGACAACAAAGATGCCCTACTTACAGTACTTTAGCAGTAAGGAATTCAGTCTCGTTAGAATCACACGGGCTCATCTGTAAAATAAATCTTGCTGGTCAAAACAAAACAATCAAGAGCCTACTAGACTCCTCTTTGAGTAGGATTCAAACTGAACTTGTTGGAAGTATATGCTCACTGCCAAGATGAAACAAAAGTAATAAAAGAATACTATAAGACTTAATAGATGAAAACAAATAGCTTGTCCATAAATTATTATTCTTTCATCATTTAACACACTCTTATGACTTTTTGCACTGGTCGGTCTTTTCCATTTAATTAGTCCCCATGCGGACATAGACTTACAAGCTGCAAAAAGGACGCAAAAGCACTATAAAGAATCTGAAGTTGGCCATGACAACTTGTACACTATACTTCAAGGCTTCTGAAATCAAATGATAACACTTGGTATAAATAAACTGAACTTAAAGTCATTATTAACTGAATTCTCCTCAGTAAATCGATAAAAGGTTGATTCCATCACCATGTTTTTAGGCACATTTTAAAGTATCGCATGAGAAACGAGTAATGGAAACAGGGAAAATCAAATTAAAATCCCTTAATTTGGAAAAAAAAAGATTTTCCGCTCACCTGAGGTGGTTTTTGACAAAAAAAAAAAAAGGGTTCATGCATCAAAAAAATAAAAAATAAATATGTGACCTTGCGCTATGGGACGGCATAACCTGACTAACCAGCGGACTGATCCTATTGCACAGCACCTGAAATGTTATGGTTATTTTTAAATGGCCAAGCAAAGTCTGTCGTCAAAGTATTTCTGTATTATTGCCTCCTAGAACTGTCTAAGACGACTGCGTTCCCAAACAGCAGGCATCCACCTCCGACTGCATTTATTGTGTCTTGTCTGCTCGCTCTGTGGTGCAAGTAATTTATTATATATGAAATGATTATATTCAGTGGCTTTTCCTACATTTCTTAGTGCTAGTTTATCAGGAAGTGATCATTTTGTTCTCTTTGACTCGTTGAATGGAAATGGTGCTTATTTGCAAAAGTTTTATGCAATCTTCCAATTTTGTGCATAAGTTAAATTCGCAACTTTGGATGGAAACCCAGCAATTGAGTCAGTGTTGAACTTAAGAACCAGAATTCAAGAAGAATTTTGAGTGCTGAATAAACTATTGATTGTAAAAATAACAAACTCTCATGTTCAAATCAAGGAGATCAAGGGTTCAAGATGTCTTGTTTGTAAGCCATCAGACTGTTTCAGAAGACTAGCTCAAGTGTCCATTTTTATGATGCTTTGACATTTAAAATAGTTTAAACCTATTCGATGTCATTGTATGGGAAAGAGCAACTGCCACAAAATTTCTCATTTTGTGTCCCACGGACCCATTAGATACATATTATGTAAGTGTATATATAAAAACCATGCTGTATAGTGCATGCCAGCTAAATGTTTGTTGAAGAAAGGTAAAGCGCGGCGTGTAGAGATGGCTAGACCAGATTGAAGGAGAAGCTAAACATCTGGTGGACACTTAAACAGAAACAACACACACACTTTGTGAAATAACAGGCTTTGGCCTGAAAGGCATCCACACACTGTCACTGAAATATGTGCGTTCAGGGCAAATCAAAACACACTTCGGCTTCCACTTCAAAAGGAGCGCAGAAAAAAAAAGCTAAAATCCTGAACAAATTACAGAAATGTAGATCTGTCAGTCATTTAGGCAGGAAAAGATGCTTAAGTGATCAAGAATACAAAGAGCTATTCAAACACTAAAACTGATTCAAACGGCTTCCCGTGAATTAAGAGGAAAACTTGACCATGCATTTAAGAAATTTGATTTGTTTTCTATATGTAAATAACACAATAAAGCTCAAGGTTGGGTTAAAAGCCGACAGTTAAAATTATGCAACGTCAGCAGCTATTGAGCCGAAGTCTGGTGCTCAATAGGAGGGCTGGCGAACCACTCACACGGGATCCCATCTTTCATTTAATAGGGCCAGTAAAGAGAAAAAGGAGAGAGCAAGAGCTTTATTACGATCGTTCTGAACGTGTACATAAAGCTGAGACAGTGGGTGTTTTACCTTTGTATCTCTTTAGTAAACAGGGTGACCAAAAACGAAAGAAAAAGACAAAATAGATGCTCAAAAGCACTCAAAATGCTTTTTTAAAATGATGTTGTTCAACATAATATACGATGTAGTCTTTCGATGCATTAAAGCATTAAATATAAATAGTTAAACTCTTTATTTAACTCTAGCAGCCCTGTTAATAATATACAGCATCCTGAACTGGAGGCTGTAAAACAAGTATGTGGCGATTTATAACAAAAATGGCCATTTAAGACACTTTACAACTACTTTAGACACTCTCAGACCTGTGGAAATAAAAGCTCACAAGCGACTAGGGCATTTTTTCAAACCTTTTCAATTTCCCGAGCCTTGGCAGCAATAGCTTGAGCTCGTCGCTCTTGGAAGTCGTCCATGACGGAGGAAGCTTCATCTACGGTTGGCGGAACTTCATCCGAGGGCCCTTCCACCACTGTAACTTCCTCCTGCAGTACACAGTACAAGGCTTTTTAGAGGCTTTTGAGAGTAAAACACGCCAACAAATGTTGAAAAGTCTTGTTTTGTCCAAAACAGGCAAACAGAAAAACATCACTGTATGACAGAAGGAAAACAAGTTTAAGAAGTTGGCTCCGTCTAGATCTATGACTTGAACCTGAAGATGCTTTTTGTCTCAGAAAATGAATTTTCCCACACTAATTAAGCAAACTCTAAGTGGGGCTAGAAATATATTTTAGACAAGACTTGCAAAGGCATTACAAACAAACATGAGCCCACCACAGAAAAATACATTCGCTGCATCTGTTCTTTGTACTTCAAACAATGAATCCCCAAAACAAGTGTGTTTGTTGAACTTAAGAGACCGCCTATCAGGCCCAGTTTACACTGGCAAAGCCTTTTCATCTAAGGCACAAGGTTATGGCTTATGCCCCATGAACAGAGCGATGGAAAAAGATCAAAGGCTCAAGGACTGAGGCGTCCACCAACCAGAAACAACTTTCATCTGCACATGGTTCAGAGGTGAATCTAAGTGATCAAACAAAAGAAACTCACACAGGTTCTTTAATAAGGCATTGTGTGTTGTGTTGGCTTGAATCAAAACACTGATTGAGTACTGAGACAAAACAAGAAACAAAAATTAAATATTAAAAAAATGATTAGGGATTCAAGCACGTAGCACTGAAACCCTATTGTAATTGTTAGAATGGTCAAGGATCACCAATCTCCACATAAAACTGATCGTGCAGACCAAACCGTAGGTCATAGAGACTTGAAACTTGGAGGTATGGTAGTACTTCCATCGCCGACAACATCACCAAGACTCGCTCTAATCGGCCTGATGATCAAAATTGTGAAACCGATCATCGATCAAATTCCTAAACCATCAGTCGCAGGCTTAAGTGTCTCATGTTGTTGGAATCCTCGGCTCACGCCTGACAAAACATTGTCGGGTATTTTAGATTTTTTGAAAAACCTACTTTTGCGAAATAGTCCTAGGTTTTTCGCCCGAATGGAACCAAATCAGTGCAGAAAGATTCTCTGGAGTGAATATCAATAATTATCAAAAATGCCTAATAACTCCTGAACTGCATGAGGTATCTTCTACTAACTCAGAACACTTTTGTATCAGCTTATTCTAAAGTCACAGAACAAAAATCACAGAGCTTGGCCACTTGGCTAATACCTATGCAAACATTTGCCCCATCAACATGAAAATAGCTGTGCACAGTCTTGGTCAAAAGTGGCACAAGTGTCCAAGGATATTTGCATATCTCAAAAAACATGCCATTGGCCGATGAAGTGAAGTGAATTAATTTTTCAGGGGGAAAAACTATTGTACATTGTATGGTTTGTCGCACATACACGCAATATTCATATTATACGATATAACTCCACATTACGGACAACTTTGGTTTTTTGCTCAACTTGGAAAACAAAATTGCAGTACAATTCTCTTGAGTCTCTGGGTCAATAATTATAAAAAAAAAATTCAATTTACCCTTTGGGAAGCTATAATGGGGTCGTTTGGAAAAGAGTTCTGTCCAAATTTACCCCAAATCCTATAAAGCCTAAAGGAAAACTCAAAACTTGGCGACAGCTGGTGCTATAACAGTCATAAATGTTTAAAAACATAATATTTCTATTGTAAATTACCTGGATTTTCCCAAAATGCTTTTTTAGATTGATTTAGGTACATGCTTGCTAAATAATATATATTTGTATGATATTTTGCTTTAAAAATGCCTTAAAGCGCTTGAACCCTGGTAATTGCTGCTTGCAGGTTTAGGTTTAGTTTAAGAAAAACTAAAAACAGTAAAACTTTTTTGTACATCACCATGATTATTTTCACCTAAACACAAAAAAAGGAAAAAGAGGAGAGTACATGAGAGAAACAGTTAAACAAAATTATTTTAGGCTCTCAGTGCTCCCTAGAGTATGTCCAGAGTGCTCTGAGTCTACGATAAGATCTTGAGATAAAGCTGAGAGTTGAGCTAATGGATTTCTCCCTCTCTTTTTTAGCCTTGCTGCGGCCTGGGTGGCCCAATGATGTCCATGACTCTCCTTCAGCGACCCGCCGTATTTTGTGTCAGAACCGTGCTTACAGTCTGAATAAACAAGACATGGGCCACTTGCCTTTCGTATGCCAAACAGGACCCTTTAAAACCCATCATATGGGAGAGAGGCAAGAGCAAGCAAACAGCTTTTCAAAAAGAAGGGAAAAAAATCTCCAGTGTTTTTCACCATCAGCTGAAAATGCTGGCATGTCACACTTATTATTATTTTAGTGGATGAAAGGGAGTGTTCTGGTAAGCACATCTGTTTGGGAGCTGTGTGTGTGCGTTGTGCGACTCACCTTAGTGGCTGATACGCAGCTATGGGGCGAACCATCTCGTGATGCACTCACGGAGGGGCCAGGGGGCCTTTCCCTGTCTGTAGAAGATGAAAGACTGGGATCAGAACATAAGAAACAAAGCATCTGTTGTAGGACGCAAGCCAACAATGCAGCTATAGTTTGGACGTGGATCAACATCCCCCAGAAAGCCATTGAATACGGCCTTGCTTGACTCATTCGGTGCTGTAAACATTTTCACATGCTGAAACGGATCGTGCTCTCTTTCCGAACATCCAGCTGGCGTGCAGAACCAGGTGGTTCCCTCGCTGCCGATCAGGGCTCTTCCCTGCAGGCAAACCACAGCCAGGTGCCTGCAGTGTCACCCCATGACCCTCTCCGTGTGAGCTGTGGGCTCAACACCTATGGATTCGTTCGGCGAGGAATGAAGGAATGCTCGCAAAATTGATTTGGAGTGGAGAGCAGACTATAACCAGAAGTTATGTTTGGATTTACACAGATTTAAGATTCAAATCTACATCTCCTTGCGACGTATGCATGCACATCAAACATCTGGCAAAGAGAAACAAAAAGGGAACGGATGAAAGCAAGAGAAAAAGGAAAGGTTTAGCAATCAGACACACGCCTGTGGACTTTTTACGATCCCCGGCCAAAGGAAGTGAGAGGAAAGCAGACAAACAAAACGTGGCTCTACGATGGTGCGATTAGCAACGCTTTCTCTCAAGTTACTGTGACTGCGGGCTGACCTTTAACTTATAAAGCAAAGCGAAACAAAATCACCTTGTGTGCGAGCCATAAACTTTCTTTATCAGGATTTAGGAGGAGAATGATTTTTTCTACATGTTTTGCTTTCCAAAATATTCATATAAAAAGGTACCCTGGCAACAGAAATTCCCATATACACTACCACTCAAAAGGCCGGGTAGTATTTTTACAGAAATTAATACTTTTAACTAGCAAGGATACAAATACATCAAACGTAAAAGTATGTTTATAATTTTACAAAAGATTTCTATTTCAAATAAATGCTGTTCTTTTAAACTTTCTATTTATCAGACAAATTGTAAAACATAAAGTGCCACAACTGTTTTCAATGTTGATAATATTAAGACATGTTTTTTGAGGCGCAAATCAGTATATTAGAATGCTTTCTGAAGGATCGTGACACTAAAGACTGGAGTAATGATGCTGAAAATGTAGATCAAATTAAGCCATCACAGATAGAAATTACATTCTAAAAAACAAATATTGAAATATTTATAAATATTTAATATAGTAATAATATTATACATTATTTCTGCTTTACTGGATTTTTCAAAATGACCCTGTTCAAAAGTTTACATACACTTGACTCTTAATACCGTGTTGTTACCTTAATGATCCACAGTTGTGTTTTTTGTTTAGTGATAGTTGTTCATGAGTCCCTTGTTTGTCCTGAACACTTTGATTTTTCAGCATTTGTGTGTATTTGTACCCTTTCCAACAATGACTGTACGATTTTGAGATCCATCTTTTCACATTGAGGACAAGAGAGACTCATATGCAACTATGAGAGAGGGTTCAAATGCTCACTGATGCTCCAGAAGGAAAACCAATGCATTAAAAGTCAGGGGTGTAAACTTTTGAACAGAATGAAGATGTGCATTTTTCTTATTTTGCCTAAAATATCTTTTTTTTTTTCATTTAGTACTGCCCTAAAGAAACTACAGAAGATGCTTACATGTTTCCCAGAAGACAAAATCAGTTAAATTTACCCTAAGTTTCAAATTCAAAATGTTTTCACCCTCTGGCCCTTAATGCATCGTTTTCTCTTCTGAAGCATAAGTGAGTGTTTAAACCCTCTGTAATAGTTGCATATGCGTTCCTCAGTTGTTAGTGTGAAAAGATGGATCTCAAAATCACACATTGTTGGAAAGGGTTGAAATACAGTTGTGGGCAAAAGTTGAGAATAACATAAATATTGGAAACTGGAAAAGTTGCTGCTTAAGTTTTTATAATAGCAATTTGCATATACTCCAGAATGTTATGAAGAGTGATCAGATGAATTGCATAGTCCTTCTTTGCCATGAAAATGAACATAAACCCTGAAAAAAACTTTCCACTGCATTTCATTGCTGTCATTAAAGGACCTGCTGAGATCATTTCAGTAATCGTCTTGTGAGAATGAGAATGTTGACGAGCACAAGGCTGGAGATCATTATGTCAGGCTGATTGGGTTAGAATGGCAGACTTGACATGTTAAAAGGAGGGTGATGTTTGAAATCATTGTTCATCCATTGTTAACCATGGTGACCTGTAAAGAAACGTGTGCAGCCATCATTGCGTTGCATAAAAATGGCTTCACAGGCAAGGATATTTTGGCTACTAAGATTGCACCTAAATCAACAATTTATAGGATCATCAAGAACTTCAAGGAAAGAGGTTCAATTCTCGTTAAGAAGGCTTCAGGGCGTCCAAAAATGTCCAGTAAGCGCCAGGATCGTCTCCTAAAGAGGATTCAGCTGCGGGATCGGAGTGCCACCAGTGCACAGCTTGCTCAGGAATGGCAGCAGGCAGGTGTGAGCGCATCTGGACGCACAGTGAGGCCAAGACTTTTGGAAGATGGCCTGGGGTCAAGAAGGTCAGCAAAGAAGCCACTTCTCTCAAAAAAAAAAAACATCACGGAAAGATTGATCTTCTGCTAAAAGTATGGCGAATGGACTGCTGAGGACTGGGGCAAAGTCATATTCTCCGATGAAGCCTCTTTCCGATTGTTTGGGGCATCTGGAAAAAGGCTTGTCCGGAGAAGAAAAGGTGAGCGCTACCATCAGTCCTGTGTCATGCCAACAGTAAAGCATCCTGAGACCATTCATGTGTGGGGTTGCTTCTCATCCAAGGGAGCGGGATCACTCACAATTTTGCCCAAAAACACAGCCATGAATAAAGAATGGTACCAAAACACCCTCCAACAGCAACTTCTTCCAACAATCCAACAACAGTTTGGTGAAGAACAATGCATTTTCCAGCACGATGGAGCACTGTGCCATAAGGCAAAAGTGATAACTAAGTGGCTCGGGGACCAAAGCGTTGAAATTTTGGGTCCATGGCCTGGAAACTCCCCAGATCTTAATCCCATTGAGAACTTGTGGTCAATCCTCAAGAGGCGGGTGGACAAACAAAAACAAAAGAATCTGTGGGACCCGAAGGATTTTCTTAAGAACAGTGGGCAGTTTAACTGTTCAGGACAAACAATGGACTCAGGAACAACTATCACTAAAAGAAAAAAATGGTGTGGATTTTTCAGGTAACAACAATCAAGTGTATGAAAACTATTATTTTCTCTTGTGGACTCTAAATGTGTTTTTATGTGAAATATCTTACTCAGGTCAGTACTAAATAAAACATAACATGCATTTTGTATGATCCTTCTTATTTTGGTAAAATAAATCACATTTACAGATTCTGGAAGGTATATGTAAAGTTTTGACCTTAACTGTATATTACATTTTTCTCCATGAGTGGAGACTTTTAGTCTAAATGACCATTTTCTAATATTTAATTCATGCACGCTTTCCAATGCATAATAATCATGACCATATCATCCATATCCCCCCAGAATGCGAATGTTTTACTCACCCGGTCCTCTTCCTGGCCCAAATGGCTCCTCATATCCTGAAACACAGGAAAACACTTTTGTATATAATCAGAAAATAATTCAGGTGTGTGTGATGTATTTCTTTGATCAGTATTAGAGGTTAGATCATATGATCTCATGCAAGCCGGCTAGAGACGCTCACTTGGGGTATGTCAACCCAAACACGTGCATCCAATATTGGCTGCTCGAAGCATCGCTCTGGAGCTTATTACTGCGGATCTCATTATAGTAACAGAGAACAGTGAAACAAACACAGATGGGAGTCTTTATTAGGACAGGCTTTGAGTGACATCATCTGCGGTGGACACTTGGGTACAGTCATGTCCAAGCCTGTTTATTTTCAAACATTACGACTTAAATCAAACCTATCTGGGAAGCATTTGGGACATTTATCTAGTTTATAAGAAGAATTAAAGCAACTGGGGAATGGCTTTCCACTCTGCAGCTGGGCGTATTAAAAAGCGCTTGCGTGCAAATTAGTCAAGAAAGCCTTTAAATCAATCAACAGGCTATTCTACATGTTTCAAATAGTCCATGTGAGGTCAAAGACTACACTTCAAGCTGTGCACTAACCCTTTGCACCGTCTAGAGTCTGCGTGTGTGGGAGATCCCACCAATGAGATTTCTCCAAGTCAAATGCAGAGAGGTTTGGCAGACTGTCTATACCTGTGAACACCACTGGCATTACACAATTTCATATGAGCAGCATATGAAATGTTGAGATCATAAACTACAAATCAAAGCTGAAACTCCAACATGCACTATTATACATGTGTATAATAAGTACAGTTGAGGTCAAAAGTTTACATACACCTTGCAGAATCTTACCAAAATAAGGGGGATCATAGAAAATACATGCTATTTTTATTTTTCAGTGATGCTCTAGAAGGCAAAAACGATGCATTAAGAGCCAGGAGTGTAAGCTTTTGAAAAGAATGAAGATGTGTGCATTTTTCTTATTTTTTTTTTCCATTTAGTACCGCCCTTCAGAAGCTACCCACATGTTTCAAAGAAGACAAAATAAAATAAATTGACCCTGATCTTCAAATTCCAAAAGTTTCCAACACCCCGGCTCTTAATGCATTGGGTTTCCTTCTGAAGCATCAGTGAGTGTTTGAACCTTCTGTAATAGTTGCATATGAGTCCCTCAGTTGCCCTCAGTGTGAAAAGATGGATCTTAAAATATAGTGTCATTGTTGGAAAGGGTGCAAATACACAAAAATGCTGAAAAACCAAAGAATTCAAGGATTTTTTTGAACCAAAATCACAAACAAGCCTTTTGACTGAAGATTTGTCATACTTTTCCCCTGCTGGGGTGGGAATGGATGCGCTTTTCCCCGCTCTGGTGAGTAGCTGCGGCTGCTTATGCTGGACCCCGACCGACTGTGAGGGGAAGGCGGGACATCCCGCCGAGCTGGAGAACGTTCACGTACTGGAGGAAATGGTGCCTTTCTTCTCAAGTTGTCCCGTTCCTCGCTGTGAGAGATATGAGCAGAGATACACAAAGTTTTTTTCAGTATCTGTTCTCTAGTAGAACAACATAGGGCATTTTGCATTTAACATGTCTGAATACTAACCCCCGGTCCAGGTTCATTATGGCCTGAATGAGAGTGTCGTCTCCTGCATCAGGGGCTGTTGTAGGCAGAGACCTGGGTGGAGGGTAAGAAGCCTGAACGCGAGCATTTGGAGGAGGACCTGCACGACTGCCTGGTCTAAGATGGGAAAAGAAAAACAAGACAAATATTTGCATTCACATTATGGATAAGATATATTAAAGGCATAGGTTACCCACAAATGAAAATTTGAAAAGAACAATTTCTTCTCTTCCACGTCACCACAACATGTCAGTTGCTTTGCTGTCTATGCAGGGTCAGAAAGCTATCGGATTTCATCAAAAATATCTTAATTTGTGTTGGAATGACATGAGGCAGAGTAATTAATGCCAGAATTTTCAGTTTTGGGTGAACTATCCTTTTAATCATTATCAAAATTCAGCCATCACAGGAATAAATTACATTTTAAAATATATTAAAACAGAAAAGAATTATTTCAAATTGCAATAATATTACACAATATTACTATTATTAAATATTTCAAATGCATATACCCAACCAAAACAGACAAAATTGAGCATAAAAATAATCTAAATTAACAAGAACAAAAGCAAAGTCATACCAAAAATGGGTAAAAATATGCTAAACAGGTAAAAATCAGTCAAAATATGTGTAGTTGAAGTATTTGTCCACTGCACTCCGACAAGTTAAGAAGAGGGTTAAAGGGGGACAATCTGTTAATATTAGACACTTGTTTATATGAACCATGCCCTGGTAGGGTCAGACACTGAGTGTATTGAGATGAAGGGTCAATGGAGAGTCCATCGGCCTCAGGACTGAGACTGGGAATCAAAATTATTTATGTATCATATATGTGACCCTGGACCACAAAACCAGTCATAAGGGGAATTTTTTTTAATTGCATGGTTTGTTAGAATAGGACAATATTTGGTCCTAATAATTGAGAAAATCGCCTTTAAAGTTGTCCAAATGAAGTTCTTAGCAATGCATATTACTAATTTTTTTTTTTTTAAGTTTTGACATTTACAGTAAGAAATTTACAAAATATCTTCATGGAACATGATCTTTACTTAATATCCTAATGATTTTTGGCATAAAAATCAATAGTTTTGACCTAAACAATGTATTTTTGGCTATTGCTAGAAATATACCCTTGCTACTTAAGACTGGTTTTCTGGTTCAGGGTCACATATACATTTTTGTAACACATATGACTGACTTCTATCTGTGAAAGACAAATGATTATATTTTGAAGGATGTTTTAACTGTTTTTGTCCATATGAAGTCAGTGAGGTTCAAAACAACACTGGACCCCACTTTTCAATGTCATTTTTGGGTGAACTATTCCTTTAAGTGTTGATAGATATTTTGGGGTCATTTAAAACTTGTGGGTTATGCAGGACACCCCTGGTCCTGATGACACAGAGGAGATTCTCTTAAAGCAGTTTCCACACTTGGCTCTGCTTCATTTAAGACTTTACCTATTTGTGCAAGGCCCAAGCCAGCGGCTTCACATCCTGCTTGTAAAAAGCAACTCAATATAAACTGCACAAAGAGGAGGGCAAAATGAGGCTTGTAAAAAGTTGCAGTGCTGCCTAACAGAGCAGCACCGCAGCTCTGCCGAGTCCGCCCGCAACCAAGACATTCATTAACACACATCTGTTCTAGCGGCAGTAAAACCCCCTTCAGTTTACTCTGCTCCCCCTCGACTCGGTTTCCCTGCCAGGGCCCTCCGGTCGTGCAGGCCGATTACGTGCCACTTATACGGCCGGCCGCACAGGCGAGAGGGAAGACGTAAAAGAATCACAGGCACCTGGTCCGAGTGACCCTGGCCTGAACCCCAGCCAGGTTCCCCTCTCACAAACACACACGACAATGTGTCCGCACACAGTGACCTCGCAAAACTTTAATGACCCTCATCTGTTTGAAGTGCAGGTGACCCTGTCTGCCCTGGTCTAACAGAGCAAATTACCACATGTCTGTCTTTACTGCCAATATGAAGCCAGGATATTACCCCAAGCCAAAAAGGTTAACCTCTCATTCCCAATCACAGGCCATCATGGCAGATTAAAGCACTGGAAAGGTCAAAACAGGTAGTTTAAAGCATGTTTGACATGCACGGTTATTCGAATTAGCAAGAAAATGCTTTATAAGATCACATAAAAGACATTCTTTAAAGCTTGCTAATGTCTGATTTTAATAAGAAGAGAGGCATGATTCACTGTCCAATTACAAAAGCGCCACCAAGTGGTAAGATTTCCATTGAAAATGCAAAAACTGTTTCTACACCAATTTTTCCTCAGTGTATGAACAAATTTGAATTCTATGCTACGCATTCTGTTTCTACTTTACGAAAAACACTGCTTGCTTGATACAGGCTTTTTGTGTGACAATGTTACCAATTAAGAAAACAATGAAGTCACCATTTAAACGTTTTTAACACTTCTTAGCAGGGGTCTACCAACACAAAGTTCATTTGGCTGGGCTCCATTCCTGCTGTGAACTGTTGCAATTAATTACCGGAGAGCAGATTAAGAGATACGGAAAACCACTGGGAAGCACGCTGTGCTCATCCAGTTGGCAGAGTGACTGTCTGTGGGTATTTCCATGGGAGTTGAACCACAAAAACCAAACAGAGAATGTAGGACAACTCAGAGTTTGATTTATGCTCCTTATTAAGAAACTTCACTCTTGTTTCTTGGCTTCTCTTACTCAAAGTATGAAAACAAGGCAATATAGTTGGGGGGAATGCAGCTTGTTTTTTTAGAAGGAACAGTTCTGCCATCTGCTGGGGAAATGGCATGTTCTTCAATAGCTTTTCTGAAATGCATGTGACCACTTTGCATCAGTAGCATTTGCAAACTCTAATATGATTACATGGCAAGATTGGGTTTTTCCATTATTCCCAATAAAGTAAAGAGAGAATAGATGGCTTAAATGATTGGGAACAGACCAATTTCATGTTTGCAAATGACTGTATGATTTTTGAGATCCATCTTTTCACACTGAGGACAACTGTGGGATTCATATGGAACTATTACAGAAGGTTCAAATGCTCACTGATGCTTCAGAAGGAAAAACAATGCATTAAAAGCCAGGGGTGTAAACTTTTGAACAGAGTGAATATTTCCCCCCCTCCCCATTTAATACTGCCCTTCAGAAGCTACAGTACTTACATGTTTCCAAGAAGAAACCATAAGTCAAATTAACCCTGCTCTTCAAATTCAAAAGTTTTCACCCCTGGCTCTTAATGCATCGTTGTCGCCTTCTGGAGGATCAGTGAGTGTTCGAACCTTCTGTAATAGTTGCATATGAGTCCCTCAGTTGTCCTCAGTGTGAAAAGATGAATCTCAAAATCATACGATCAATTGTTGGAAAGGGTTCAAATACACAAAAATGCTGAAAAAAAAAAGAATTTGTGGGACCTGAAGGATTTTTCTGAAGAACAGCAGGCAGTTTAACTGTTCAGGACAAACAAGGGACTCATGGACAACTATCACTAAACAAAAACAACAGCTGTGGATCACGCAGGTAACTGCACAGTATTATGTAAACTTTTGTAAAGGGAGTCCGGGACATGTTATAAATTCAACTATTATTTTATCTTGTGGACAATATGTAAACATCTTTAACGTGAAATATCTTATTTAGGTCAGAACTAAATAAAAATAATAACATGCATTTTGTATGATCCCTCTTATTTTGGTGAAATAAAATAAAATTTTGCAGGTATGTAAACGTTTGACTTCAACTGTATCTCACAATTCAGATAAGAAAAAAAAAAATAACGAATCATTCTCTCTTTTCCCCTCGGCTCAGAATCAAAGTTCATATCCCACACTTCTGGCTTTTTCCCCTATTGCTGAGTTAAATTGAGTTATAAAGTCTGAACTAGGACATGCATTTGCGAGAAAAAGAGTCAGAATTGTGAGATTAGGTTTAAATAATATTTCATGCTGTAACTCTAGGGCTAATATAATACGTCCCCTATGAACTGCATATGTGAAGATTATGTAGAAATATTGTTTAAATCAAATTTATGCTTCAAAAGTAGGGTAATCATAGCAGGTTTCATCCATAGTCTCTTCATTTTAACATCTACATTTAGCTTCACATAGCGTTTTTGACAACAGTATACTAATATATATATATAAATATATAAATTTATTCCATGGATTTTACCCATTTCCCGCCCCTTGTTACCAGTGTTTTCCTGCCATTACAATGTGTGCGCAGCTGGTTTATAGAAATTGTAGGTAGTGCTGGGCGATATGGAAAAATCATGTATCACGATATGGATTATTTTATATCACGATAACGATATATATCACGATATACCAAAATAAAGTAGATTTTCAGTTACTCTAAAAAGTTTGACATACATATAATTTTTTTTGCAACTTTATTTTTATTTGTTATTTGAAGTGACATTTAACTGAACTGTCACAAATTAGAAAACTATATTTTAGTGCAGCAATATAAATGTATCAAATGACAACAGATGTGGAGGTAGAGCTACAGTAGCCTTCGCATTTTTTTTTTATCCACATCATAGTTAAAAAGTAGGCTATTATCAAAATAAACTCTATTTTTTTTTTTATTAAAGTTATTTTAATTTCAAATCCAAACGTGCTTTTTCAGCATTGGGATACTTTTATCACAGTACACTAATACAATAATACTAGACATATTCTCGTTTAAACTCAACGTATTATAAACAACGTAGGCTGTTATTCAATGCACTTGACTTCTCGATTTGTATATTTGCTCAAGCAAGCTGCAACACATTTAAACACAGCATAGGCTATAGCTTCCTTTTCATATTACATTTTGGCTATCACAAAAATGTTAAATTAAAACTTACCACAGACCGAAACAGTCTGCTCTCTGTGCCTTTCGTTTGCATAAAATCTTTATTACAAAACCATATTTTAAAGAACTTTTCTACCTGGATAATTGCATCTATTATGTTGCCTTGTTTATTTAAAACTGCGTTATTTTAAACCTAGCCAAAAATCCACGTGTTGACTGTGAAACACAGTAGACTGCATTTAAGGTACATTTCCGTGTCAATCCATGTTCATTTTTACAGCGAACAATGCGCTGTCACTTTCCTTCAGCGCATGCAACGCAATGCAGCATAGCAAAAATAGACTCTGTGCCGAAACGATCGCTCCACTGCTGCAAACGCACCGCTTCTGGAACGCACTACCGGACAGCAACCGCGTGCAGTGTGAACGCTCTAATCCGTTAACATGGATGTGGAAAAAAATACGCAACGCAGACGGAGTGTGTGAAACAGGCGTCAGTGTCGGGCGCGGAAACAGTCTTTTGGCAGAGTTTGCACATGACTCTCTTCTGCTCCGTGTCGGAGCTCTTGAAGCCAAAATGCCCCCCAATCACTGACGTACCCCCACGTTTCGGTAAAAGTACTTTTTGGCTGCTGCCTGCGTAGCAGTTTCAGTTTGTTCCGGGCATTCATCTTCAACCTCTTGCGTCTCCATCTTTAGGCTAAGCACTCAGGAGTTAAAGCATGTCGCAACAATGTAAAGCATCACGTCGCACAAGACGGAGTTTCTTTGTGAAAAACTTCATTTTTATTCTTGATTATCACTTATAGGGAGGTAGAGTATGCATTGCATAGCAACAAGACATTATCATACATTTGTCATAGGCTATTTAATGCAATATTTTCTTCAGTAATTGATAAAATTAGGTTAGAAACGATAGAAACGATAGAAGAGAAATAGGACGATAGACACTTTTCTATCGTCCCCGCGATATATATCGTCATATCGCCCAGCACTAATTGTAGGGATACATATTTTTGTGTGTGGCAAGTTGAACAAGTGAAATACCTAAAGTCCACCTGGCGTCCACCATGTGGCTCCTCTCTCGGCCCTCTATAGTATGGGAAGTCATCCTGCTAAAATGCAAAACACAACTTTATAAAGAAGAAATGAAATGAACAACTGCAACTGTTCAGTGTTTTCCAGATCTGACATTTTTTTATCTTTTGAACTGAATAAAAACATTTCAAGCAGTCATCTCAAGAAAAATCAAATAGCAATTATATAATAATGACAGTAAAAATAAAAGCAAAAAATACATATCACAATAGTAAATAAGTTTTAAAAAGTGTATTGGCAAACAAAATAAAAAAATAAATGAAAAGAGATGAATAAATAAACAAATAAAAACAATCTGATCTGATACTTACTCTTCGACCAGGTGGCCCGCCCCTGTGGTCATTTGGAAATGAGTGATGGCTGTCTCCATGAAAACCTCTCTGTTCCTCTCCATGGTAGTTGCGAGGGGCACCGTTTGGGTAAAAGCGAGGGCCATCGTATTCAAAACCACGGTTGTACTCCTCATCCGGCCGCCCAAAGGGAGGTCTCCTTTCCCCTTGAGCTCCTCTTGGATATGGACCCTGGAAGATCAAAAAAGCTCAAGCACATCCGTTGGTCTCAGGGCATAAACCAAATGTCTGATTGTGGTGAAAAAAAAAATCAGAAAACAAGTACTTACCGTTCTCTCTGGAGGAAAGCGTTCCTCGTAAATATCTCTAATATTTCGGTCTCTTCTAAAAGCCACTGAGATATAAAACAAACAGAGATGACATATTAATAGGACTTAAATCTCAGTAACTATGTGGCACATACACAAGTTATTACATCAAAAATTAAATTAAAACCAAATATATGACAACCATCAAAACAATAAATAACAATATATAAATATTGCACAAGTCTCTTCTGCTCACCAAGCCTACATTTATTTGATCCTAAATATAGCAAAATGAGAAATGTGAAATATTTTTACTATTTAAAATAACTGCTTTCTATAAGAATATATTTTAAAATGTAATTTATTCCTGTGATTAAAGGTACATTTTCAGCATCATTACTCCAGTCTTCAGAGTCACATGATCCTTCAGAAATCATTCTAATAGTTTAAGGATTATTTGATAACTAGAAAGATCAAAAGATCATCATTTATCTAAAATAAAAAGCTTTTATAACATTATACACTGTACTATCCATGTGACTGGAGTAACGATGAAAAAATTCCGCCTTAAAAATCACAGGAATAAATTAAAATTTAAAATACATTCAAATAGAAAACAGTTCTTTTAAATAGTAAAATTATTTCACATTTTTACTGTTTTTGCTGTATTCCGGATCAAATAAATGCAGGCTTGGTGAGCAAAAGAGATTTCTTAAAAACAAAAAAAACTTTTGACTGCTAGTGTACATTGACTGAAAGTGATATTTTATTACATTTTAACATTTCTATTGAATAATAATACTATAATATTTTTAAACTATGTAATTAGTCTTAAAATCCAAAACATTTCTCTAAATGACTTACTTATAGTTTCAGTATGGGAAATGGATGTCTTCAGTTGTATGTTGGTTACCTGTGAACAAATGAGAGGTAAATGAAACACAAATAAGGATGTACCAATAACTATAGCTGGCCGAAAACTAATTACAGCCCATAACCATTAATAATTGCTAATAAATATATACAGCTTTGCTTTGTTTACAAAAAGGCGTTATAACATTTCATTGTATAGCAGAAAACACTAGTATTTAGCACTTCTAATTAAAAAAATAATGAACTATTATGGGTGTCTAGAGGGCCTTTTTCATGACTCTAAGTTCCTTATTGCTATTATTGAAACATTGCATGCAATACAATTCCTGGCATAACGTTGCTGTGCAACAAAAATTATGATCTGATATGAGTGATATGTTGCGCACTCGCAAGACTGAAATGCTGGATTGACCAATCACTACCCAAACTAAAACTAGACGTTTTATAATTGAACTAAAATAATATGGTTTTATCTTTTACTATATCATCTACATACACTATTGTATCTAAATTTGTACCAATAGTATAGCCTAATTACATGTACAAGATATATTTTCTATCACAGAAAGCACACACATCAGAACCTTTGATTACATTTCAGGTGCGTAGACTTGTTTGTGCTAAATTCACAAGAATCAACTACAACTTATATGCATTAATGTTTTTTACCCATATGTGTGCATCTCTAGCCAACAAAGTCAAATTCACGATAAACTAATTCACATCAGACACTGTAATACCGTCTTTCACCAGTGCACACATACTGAACACATGCGTAACCCCAAAATAAGCCTTTACGTACCGTTCACATTCTTTGCTTGACCTTTTGTCAATTTAACATTTTTGTATTGTGTAGGCGGTAACGTTTGTTAAGTAACAATATTTTAAGACGAAACGTGGTGAAACGCTCAGCCCGTTGCTAAACAAACATCCACAGCCAGAATCAAAAACACAATGTTTCCGGGTTCAAACCAAATATTTTTCAAAATAAAGCCACGCAAGTTTAATAAAATAATTAAGTTAAATTTGAGGCATGTAATCGCTGTATGTTTACTTTAACGGCCTTCCATGCGTATCTTTGATTTATATAAGTAGCTATTAATGAATTTGTTTTCTGTTAATGAATTAGTGAAAGCGTTATGTTGTGACAGCGGCGCCTCTTTATCTTCCGGTTCGCGGTGCGCTGATATTTTGAATCGGATTTACATGCTGGTTAAACGTTCATTTTAGTACATTTGTCGTTATTATGATAAACATGCTTTAAATCAATACGATTCTGGCGATTAAGTAAGTCTACTATTACCTTTTATATATAAGTTTGTGTGTAACTTGTTTTCCGTAAGCTCTTTTGATATCATATTTTGCTTATGAATCTTTTCATGTTTTGATAAAAGTCATTATTTTGTTCTTTTTCAGATATCAGGGATAAATATGAGTGGCGGTTTAGCGCCTAGCAAAAGCACTGTTTACGTGTCGAACATCCCATTTTCCTTGACAAACAGCGATTTGCACAAGGTACCCTTGTTGTATGTCTTTTTTATTATTATTATTTTATACATGGGTTTTATATTAGGGAGTAGGGTATGTGTGTATATCATCTATATCAATAGTAATATGTCATTATTCCATGTTAGACGTAAGCTGTGTCATTTCAAAGTGAACATAAATTAGTTCTACAAAATGTAATGTTACCCCATATATAAACCACCTTTATAAAGTACCTATGAGATTCTGTAGTATCTTTTTGACTTAGCTCTTACCCTGAAGCACCTGACGTTCACACATTTGAAGGATTTTTTAAGTAAATGAAAAATACTGTTAACATCCATTAATCATTTCTTTCAATTTTTTCACAGCTATGCTCGAAATACGGCAAGGTAGTGAAGTAAGTATCCTTTATTTTTCGGCTGCAATGTTTAAATTCTCTTATAATTTTATATGTTTTTTAAAGTATAGCTTGATCATAATCAAATATCATTTTCTGAAGGGTGACAGTTGTCAAAGACAAGCAGACACGGATGAGTAAGGGAGTAGCGTTTGTGTTGTTCCTAGACAGAGAGTCTGCTCATAATTGTTCCCGATCGCTAAACAACAAACAGGTAAACTGGTTTAACGTAACATTAGGTTTGCCAAAAATACACATGGAGCCAAAGTCTTTGACTGCTCTTGAACGCTTTCAGTTGTTTGGAAGAACGGTGAAGGCCAGCATCGCCATCGACAATGGGAGAGCTACAGAATTCATCAGAAGGAGAAACTACGCAGACAAATCCAAGTGTTATGAATGTGGGGTAGGTTTTAATTGATAATATGTTGACTCTTTCACACTGTGATATTGCCAATACATATTTGAGGTCATGAGAACATGTCATGTTATTTGTCTCCACCAGGAAGATGGACACTTGAGTTACGCCTGTCCTAAAAATTTGCTTGGAGAGAGAGAACCTCCACCAAAAAAAGAAAAGAAAAAGAAGAAAAAGATGCAGCAGCCTGAGGAGCCGTGAGCATTTCTTAATAGCATTCAGAATTCAAACTTTAAAGGAATACATTATCCAAAAATGAACATTTGCTGAAAAGTTACTCACCTTCAGGCCATCCAAGATGTAGATGAGTTTGTTCATTGGAACAGATTTGGAGAAATTTAGCATTACATCACTTGCTCACCAATGGATACTCTGCAAGGAAACAGGTGCCGTCAAAACAAGAGAGTCTAAAGAGCTTTAAAAACATCACCGTAATCTATAAGCAATCCACATGACTCCAGTCCATCAATTAAAGTCTGGTGAATTGAAAAGCTGTGTGTTTGTACATTTGTCAGCCATTCATTCTGACGGCACCCATTCACTGCAGAGGATCCATTGGTGAGCAAGTAACAATTTTCAATCTGTTCTAATGAACAAACAAACTCATCTACATCTTGGATGACCTGAGAGTGAGTACATTACAGCTAATTTAATTTTCGAATTAAGTGTTCCTTTAATCTGTTATACGTACATACAGTTGAAGTCAAAAATTTACATACACCTTGCAGAGTCTGCAAAATGTTAATTGTTTTACCAAAATAAGAGGGATCATACAAAATGCATGTTATTATTTATTTAGTACTGACCTGAAAAAGATATTTCACATAAAAGATGTTAACATATGGGGAAAATATTAGTTGAATTTATAAAAAATGACCCTGTTCAAAAGTTTACACACACTTGATTCTTAATACTATTTTTTTTTTGTGATAGTTGTTTCGGGTCCCACAAACAAGGGACTTATGAACAACCATCACTAAAAAAAAAAGCTGTGGATCATTCAGGTAACAACACAGTATTAAGAATCAAGTGTATGTAAACTTTTGAACAGGGTCATTTTTATAAATTCAACTGTAATTTTTTACTATATTTAAACATCTTTTTTGCGAAATATCTTACTCGGGTCAGTAACAAATAAAAATAACATGGATTTTGTATGATCCCTCTTATTCTGGTAGTTAACATTTTGCAGATTCTGCAAGGTGTATAAACTTTTGACTTCAGCTGTTATTACAAATAATGTAAGTGAAGAAATATTCTGTTTTTGTTCTTTTAGAGAACCAGAGGACAGTGAGGAAGAAGGAGAGGACCCAGCACTGGACAGTTTAAGTCAGGCAATTGCTTTCCAGGTCAGTAAATATTATATGCTCTACAGTTCAGTCATCATTCATTAATATTCCATGTAAAAAAAAAAAAAAAAAAAGCGTTCAGTGAGAAATATACATTCTTGCCTGTCATCATCATCATCAGCAAGCACGCATTGAGGAGGAGGAGAAGAGAAGGAAGCAGGTCACAGAGGATGCATCTCAAGCATCTACATCAGAGGACACCCACAAACCCAGGATCAAAAAGAGCGCCTACTTCAGTGACGAGGAGGAGCTCAGTGACTGACTCATACTTCCATGGGCTTGGAACACATCGCCTCTTCTCAACCACTTTCACCTATTAAGAAGGTCACGTATTGATCTGAATTTCTAATTTTGTCACACTATGTTGCAAAAAGTCAGAAAAAGAACCTTGATCTGAGATGTTTGTTGTCATTTTATGCTCCTCATTCAGATAATTGCACCTCCAAATATCGGGTATATAGTAGTATCGGGACTCCTGCAGAAAAGTTCTGTAAATGTACATTTTTTTTTTTTAACCTTGTAAATAAAGATTAGTTTTGTGTATTTCACAGTTACATTATTATTGTTCCATGAAGCTTCGAAAATAAACTTTTAAAATAACTTCCCGTCACCTCCTCAACTCTCATTTTTTCACCCACTGATGTAAGTCGAAGGTATTAAAGTTCAGTACAAAAAGTGTATGCATTCTCAGTGAGAAAGACTTAAAAATTACAGTATATGT